>NW_015161979.1:271922-285888 GCF_001447785.1 Gekko japonicus | reverse complement strand
ACCGCCGGGCCCCTCATGGGGCTCGGCAGTGGAGCTGCAAGGCCGGCACCGGCAGCCGGGACCTTTGGGGGCGGGGTGTGTTGCCTTATGACACATTTCCGGTGATGTCAGGAGGTGTGGGCTTATGACACACTTCTGGTGATGTCAGGGGGTGTGGCATATGCTAATGAGTTATGCTAATGAGTTCCCCTAGCTCTTTTTCTACGAAATGACCCCTGAATGGGATGTTATTTGCCTGGTGGTGTGCTTTACCGCCATGACATGGAAAGCTTCAGCTGCACATTTCTACACATTAAGCCTCAATGGGACAAGCTTCTCCAGGCCTGTTGGCAACTCTATGTGATGGGGTTAACATATGGAAATCGTGGGTACAAGATGCTGCGATGGTCACCTGCTTGGATGCTTTTAAAAGGAAACACTTATGGAGAAAGGAGAGGTCTATGCGTGGTGACTGCTTATTGATGGAACTTCCATATATAGATGCTCTGTACCTGGCTATCAGCTGCAGGAGGGATAACAACACTCTAGAGTAGGGGTGTCAAACATAAGGCCCAGGGGCCGGATCTGGCCCATAGAGGGCTCTTATGTGGCCCGTGAGCAACTGATGCAAGGGAGGAAGTGCTGGAGGGGAGCGGGCAGAGCCACTCCATTGTGGCTTCAGCATGGCAGAACAACCTCGTCTGCAACAGTCAAGCATTGTGGGAGCATCTGCCCAGTGCTGCACTGCTGCCTCTCCAGTCTGCCTATGTTGGTTTTCCTCTGCACCCCCCTCCTAGCCCATGGAGCCTTGTAGTAAGGGTACACCAACTCAGAGCTTACCAGCTGCTGTCCTTTATACAGTTTCTATCTCCAGCAGGGCTTTTTTTGTAGAGAAAGCCCAGCAGGAACTCATTAGCATAATAGGCCACACCCAACACCAGAAACACATTAGCATATTAGGCCACACCCCTGACAGAGCAGCTCATTAGCCTATTAGGCCACACCCCCACGTTACCAGAAGTGTGGTCATTCACCCACACCCACCTTTTGCTTCTTATTCTGTTTACCTTGTTTGTTGTCAAAACCCAGGGCTTTTCTTGTGGCAGGAACTCCTTTGCATGTTAGGCCACACACCCCTAATGTAGCCAATCCTAATGAGTTTCTGCTTGTTGGGTGTGGCCTATTATGCTAATGAGTTCCTGCTGGGCGTGGCCAACTTGGAAGCCAGCCGGAACTCCGTTCCTGTGTGTTCCTGCCCAAAAATAGCCCTGATCTCCAGTACCTGGCATTACATTTTATGGCACGCTTGGCCCAGCCTGACATTTATGTCAGATCTGGCCCTTGTAACAAATCAGTTTGACACCTCTGGATTAGAGAGAGAGAGACTGCTGAATCGAAACTGATAATCAAGCTGAAGGCAGTGCATCCTCCTGGACTGAATTGAGATCTAGGTTTCTTCTCTCATTACCAATGCCTGCTATTGTCATTTGGCATCTGAAAACATTTCACTCTCCAAGATACAAGGACAGATGGACTCACATTCTAGCTGTATCTGAAGAAATGAGCAGTGATTCATGAAAGCTCATGCCCTGCCACAAATTTTGTTAGTCATTCAGGTACTACTGGACTCTTGCTCTCTTCCACTAATAAAGAATGCAAGCTATGCTATTAGGTTCCCCCCCAAAATCTGTTAGAACCGGAAAGGGGGATCTCTCCAAGTGCCATGGAACACTCTCTCTCTCTCTCTCTCTCTCTCTCTCTCTCTCTCTCTCTCTCTCTCTCTCTCTCTCTCTCTCTCTCTCTCTCTCTCTCTCTCTCTCTCTCTCTCTGGCTCTTTCCCACCTCAGAGGAGGGGGAGAAGCCCTCAGCCAATTGAGGGAAGGGAGGGTTGGCTTTCTTTCTCTCCTCTGCAAGTAGGACATAGGAGGGACTGGGCAAAAGGAGCTGCAATGCATGGAACTGGAAGCACGGAAGCAGCAGACAGCCAGTTGCTCACGAGCCAGATAGGAGCCCAGCAAGGGCTGGATCTGGCCCATGGGCCATATGTTTGACACCCCTGCTCTAGATATTTAATAATCTCTGCTCCAAATCAATAATATGAAGTCCAAAAATGATGGTAAATATAAAGATATGATGATGCTATAGATGGTAAATATTGCAGGATGACGTGTCTGGATTCCACTCATTTCAAAATGCAGACTTCTTCAGCATGTTCAAGAATTTGAATCATTAAGGAGCAATGGGGTAAAACCCCAAAGTAAAGCATCTGTAGGAGATCATTGAAAGACTACTAAAAATATACAGTGTAACTAGCAACTTGCCTATAAAAGTATATAACATGCAGACATTAAATTTAAAACACTCACCAACTCCATATGCTGAAGAATGCAAACATTCATTATAAAGCACTCACCAACTCCATATGCAGAGATATACACAGTAATTTATTATTGTTGGCACTAATCCAGTGACTTGCTACAACCAGAGGTTCAGGAAACTTCTAAAGTTGATAAGAACGTTACAATGTGGTACAGTTATTTAAAAAACACTTTCCTAAATTGTTACAGTGGTTAAGAAAAGAACTTCAAGATTTAAACAGACTTATGCCCAATGCAACTAGCACAAATTTCTAAGACATAAAACAGGTAGAAAACATATGGTAAAGACTTTTTAAAAAGATAACATGAAAATTTCAGAGTCTGATTTAAACCATATGGTGCAAAAGTTTTTAGTCTGTATATCCAGGAAGCCTCCTTGCGTAGAAGCTCTTTCTGAATATCAGACCTGGAAAATTGTGGTGGTTCAAACTTTTCTAAAATAAGAAATTTAAAGATTTCTGGACTTAAAATAAATTTAAAAGAAATTTAAAGATTTCTGCTTCATGCACCCTATTTTGAATCTGTGACTTGTGTTCTACTATACGTGTTCTGATGGGACGTATAGAAGAGCCAACATACAAGAGGTGACATAAACACTGTAAAGTACACCACACATGCGGTGGAACAGTTTGTGTGTGATGTAAGAACCCTTTCAAAGTGTGGGAGGACCAGTTTTTTAGTCTCCCAAACCTGCGGGCAAACCAAGCAGGTCCTGCAACGACGATGACCTATTGTGGACTTTTTTTTTTAATGGAGGCAAAACGTTCGATCTTATCAAAATGTTTTTGAGACTCCTTGCTCTCCTAAAACCAATGTATATTAAAGAACTGCACCCAGGAATATCTTGGACGATATGCCAATTCTTGTGGATTATTATTTGTAATAGAATCAGATAACATAGAAAAATTAAAGGCACATGTCACTCTATAGTCTGGTCTGAGATGTAACTTTAAACAATTCTTGACAGTGCCTTTGCTGAGCACAAACTGCCACCTCTTCCACAAGATATTGTGGCTATGGCCCTATGTTTAAACTGAATCTGAAATAAGCGCATGACACCAAGAAATAAGGGGGGAAGTTGTTCATTAATAATATTAAATAATTATCATGTACTAATTTGCAATTGTATATTGTTGTTGTGAATTGTCACAGTCATATATTTGACTGGTAGATGGTGATCTGCAATTTGAGATTTAGCCATGTTCTTGGGAACTGTGTTTTTATTTCATGATCTTCTCCTGTTCTTTCTTTTCTATTCTGCTGTCTCCTGGGATTGCACTTGTCAATGACCTGGAGTTTTTTTTGTCATCTTCTGGGCGTGGATTAGCGGTCACTGCAGGTGTGGAGGGGGAGGTATTTGTGAATTTCCTGCATTGTGCAGGGGGTTGGACTAGATGACCCTGGAGGTCCCTTCCAATTCTATGATTCTATGACCCAAACCTGATTTCTCATTTTTTCTACAATTGTGATATCAGGGGTGTTATGCTCCAGGGGTTTATCTGTTTATAACAGGAAGTCCCAGAGAATCTTTGTTTCCTCATTCTCCATGGTCTTGTCTGGTTTGTGCTCCCATGAAGTTCTGGCTGATGGGGAGCCATTCTTCTGGCAAAGATTCCAGTGCGACATTGCTGCAACTCTTATCAGTTTGAGCAATTTTACTGCAGGCACTGACTACTACTACTACTATTATTATTATTCTGAATCCTATTAATTTACTAGCAATGTTAAGCTGTGCTTATAAATGTTGGTTTTTAATGGATTTTATGCATTTTATAATATGTATTTTATCTAATTGTAAGCTGCCTTCAAGATCTAGCCAAGATCTTGGGAGCTACAGATGTATCTTTGCAGGTATTTGCAAATAGGTTATGCTAATGAGTTATGCTAATGAGCTCCTGCACCTCTTTTTCTATGAAATGACCCCTGATGATGATGATGATGATTATTATTATTATTATTATTTTGCCAGGAAAGCTCTCACTCCTAGAAGTGTAGATTTTGGTTACTTCGCACAATAACAGTCCAGTGGCATCTTAGAGACTAACATGTATTTCAGTATGAGTTTTCATGAGTCACCACCCACTTCTTCAAATAGATATATGTTAGTTATATGTGTTTGGTTACTTAGGCAGAGAACACTCTGTCCATGCTCAGAGGCACCCTTTTCTGCCCCAGCACTTTCCACTTTCACGGCCCAAAACCTGGCTACTCGCCTAAGCCCTGGCAAGAGATGTGAAGGAATCCTGGAGGTTGCCATGGAGCCACGTCCTTTGTTTCCTGCTCTCTTCCTTTGTTATCCTGATTTTCTATAGCCTGGGATGCCTTTCTCTCGCTCTCTCTGGCTGGACTACATTTCCCAGCATGCTGCTGCAGCTGCGCAGAGACGGAGGGCAGCAAGTTCAGAGGCTTCTCCCCCCCCACCCCCCGCACATCAGCTTTGTTAATCCCACCGAAGGGAGGGGTGCCCAAGGGCCATCGCTGCTCCCCGGGAAGGTAGCTCAGCCCCGCTTCCTTCTGCATCCCTGCCAGGGGAGGGACAGGTGCTTAGCATCCCTCTCCAAAAGCACACCTGCGAGCAGACGATGGGGGACCAAAAGGTAAGGGAAACTGCAGCAGGGATGCAGGCTGTGAGGATGCTCAGGGATGCTGCTGCATCAGCACCGGCAGCTGGACCAAGGGGAGGAAGAGACGCCCCAAACCACACATGGCCAGCAGGGCCTGGAGGAGGCAGACCTCAGCCTTTGGCTGCTCCGTCTCAGCCACCCTCTCTGCGATTGCGGGGTGCATCTTGGTGGGGAACAGGGGTCGGCAGGTGACGGGAGGAACTGGAGAAGGTCCACTGTGTCTGGGTGTGTGTGAACATGTCTGTTTGTGTGGGGTGTGGCATAGTGAAGGATATGGACTCTTCACAAAATGAAAATTCAGAAAAGACATTTTCTTTGATGCTGAAGGGATTTAGGAATCTTGGTTCAGGTTTTGATGAGAGTGGCTGAAAGCTCTTCTGCCGCCAGATTCCAGAATGGGATGCGCTTCTGCAGAGACAAAGAAACTGCCCTGCCTGGAGAAAACTAGAACGAAGTTTTAGTCCAGTGGCACCTTTAAGACCAGCAAAGTTTAATTCTGGGTATAAGTGTGCCCACAAAAGCTTCTACCCAGAATTAAAGTTTGTTGGTCTTAAAGGTGCCGCTGGACTCAAACTTTGTTATGTTGCTTCAGACTAGCATGGCAAACCACCTGAATCTATCTGGAGAAAACTAGTTTGGGAAACTAGTTTAGGACAAAAGGTTTGAGCATAGTCTCCCTGAAACGCTCTTTTTCTACCCACCTCACTTTCATCTTGGGAAGCTAGTTTTCTTCCTGCAGAGGAATGATTTTTCTATAGAGGGAGTGTTTCCCTAGGTGAGTCTTCTTGTCCAGTGTGTGTTGGAGCTGTGGGGTCGAAGTATTAAAAAAATGTAATAAATGAAGGACAAACATGAATCTATTCTTTCACCTGAGTGCAGTTCCTCTGATGCAATTTTCTGGTGTTCAATGGCTTTAAATTTGGGTCCAGATTTCTTCCTGCCATGCTCCTGGTATGTGTTCAGATGGCAGTGGGACATATTGTCAACGTAACCTACCTCACAGGGTTGTTGGGGGAAGAGAATGGGGAAATTGTGTATGCCACCCAGAGCTTCTTGAAAGAAGGGCAGGCTACAGATTTGACTGACAGTTTTTAAACCAAGATGCTCCGGGGCTGAAGGACTGCCATGAAGACATAACTTAAGTCATACATACACAGACCTTTACTGGCATATGTATAACTTAAGTCCTGGAAATCCACTTCCCCGGTCGATCCGAGTCTGTCCTCATTGTGAAGGGAAATGCTTGGGAAATTCTCTCAACATTACGCTCAAACCAAAACCCTGATGCTGAGAATGGGGTTGTGTGGGTTGGTTTGCTATGGTGCCTTTGCCAGATGAAGGATCCCTCCTGATTCTGGGTGCTTCTTCTTTTGGGTCAGGATTCCCTGAGGAAGATCATCACCACACTGGCCGTGAAGAATGAGGAGATCCAGAATTTCATTTATGTCCTGAAACAGATGCTCCAGAATGTAGAGGTAAGACACAGCTCTGGGACTGACCAAAGACTGAAGACATCCTGTGTATCTCCCCCCCCCCTCCCAACTGGATGAGATGGAGGAATCCTTCCGGCCCAGCATCCTCCGTGAAAACTCTAATGCATCCAGAAAGCCCATAAGCCCGGCAGGACAGTGGCAAGAAAGCCAAGTGTGGCATAGCGGTTAGAGAGTCTGAGTAGGTTCTGGAAGACCCAGGTTCAAATTTCCTACTCTGCCATGGAAGTTCTCTGGGTGGCCGTAGGCCCAATCTCACACTCTCCACCTAACCTACCTCACAGGGTTGCTACGGTGATAAAATGGAGAAGGGTATAGCTTGGTGTAGTGGTGAAGAGTGGCGGACTCTAATCTGGAGAGCTGGGTTTGATTCCCCACTCCTCCTCCACGTGAAGTCTGCTGCTGGGTGACCTTGGGCCAGTCACGGTTCTCCCAAAACCCTTTCAGCCCCACCTGCCTCACAAGGTGCCTGTTGTGAGGAGAGGAAGGGAAGGGGATTGTAAGCCATTTTGAGACTCCTTTGGGTAGTGAAGAGCGGAGTAGAAAACCAGCTCTTCTTCTTCTGTAAGCCACTCTGCTTCTCCACTGGGGAGAAAAGTGGGGAATAACTGAAGAAAGGAAGGAAATATATAAATATTGCGATCCCTACATCAGATAGACTGCATCTGAACATGAAGGTTCAGTGTAGTTATCATGGCTATAAGACATCCTCCATCAATTCTCCCTTTAAAGAGGATGTCAGAAGTCTCCCAGTGGGCCTGGCCGGCATATTTGTCCCAAAGCTAGTGCAAGCATCTGGCTTCCACTCTTCCGTGAAGCTCATTTGGGTCTCTCAGCCTGGCCTACCTTGCAGGCTTGGCGTGAGGATATAATGGAAAAGGAGGACAATGTACACTGAAATCTTCAGAGGACGTGCAGGGTAAAAATCTGGTAAATGAAATAATCAGGGCACGAAGCAAGCACTCCTCTCCTGCAGTGTGTGCCCCAGAAACTGAAATTCAGAGGTCAACTACCTTGGTGTTGCCAGCTCTGTCAGGACTCTTACATGTCTGTGGGTCCCACAGTCTAATCTAGTCTGTGGGTCCCACAGGCTTTCGTACAAGGTTTGTTGTAAGCATGAGTGGGCGTCGTTTATGGTGTCCCAAAGAAGAAAGCAAGAGAAAAATGTAATTATTATGAACAGCCGTCTGATGTTTTCAGGAATGGAGGTCAAGGGGCTGAATGTTTAGCACAATGAGGTTGTGAATCGCCACCAGGGGTGGGTCCTATGCAGGCTCCCCCCCCCCCCCCGAGAAGATTCAGATGTTGCCTCCTGCCCCATTTCCTCTGCTCAGGCCAATTCGGACCGGGTGCAGCAGGACCTGGAGGCGGAGTTCCAGTCGCTCTACACCCTGCTGGAGGAGCTGAAGGAAGGGATGCTGATGAAGATTAAGCAGGACCGAGCCAGCCGGACTTATGAGTTGCAGGTAAGCACCCTGCCCGGTTGGACCACGGTTCTGTCTGGACCGCTGTCCTGTTTCCAGCAATGGATACGGAGAGTTTTCTCTGCTGCTGGCTCCCCCCAACATCTGGTATTCAGAGATAGACTGCCTCTGAACACCGAGGTTCGTAACAACATTAGGACCAGGGGTCATTTCCTGCAGGAGCGCACAGGAGCGGAGCTCTGGCAGTAAAGAGCTCAGGGGGCGGGCACATCCAACAAGCCCCACCCCCTGCTCCCAGCAGCCCCGGGCACGAGGAGCAAGAAGAAGCCAGGTAAGCTGCAGAGCCCCCCCCCCGGCCCCCCAGTCCAAACCAGTCCAGTGGGTGTTGCCTTCTGACACACTTCCGGTGATGTCAGGGGGTGTGGCATATGCAAATAAGTTATGCTAATGAGTTACACTAATGAGGTCCTGCACCTCTTTTTCTATTAAATGAACCCTGATTAGGACGGCATCCTGTTTTCCACCATAGTCAACAGAAGTCCCATAAACCAGGCATGGAGGAAGTTTGCTAGCTCCAGGCGGGGAAGTTCCTTTAGATTTGGGGTGTGTGGAGCTTGGGGAGGGTGGGGTCTATAGATTCCACCCTACAAAGCAGCCATTTGGTCCAGGGGAAACTGATCTCTGTAGTCTGGAGATCAGTTGTCGAGTTCTCCAGGCCTCACATGGAGACTGGCAGCCCTGCATGGAGGCCAAAGCCTCCCCTTTTTGTTGCCCCCCCGCCTCCAGCAGCAGTGGTGGTCCTCAGAGTTACACTGCCTCTAAACATGGAGGTTTCATTTAGCCCTCGTAACTAATAGCCACAGGACTTCTCCTCCATGAACTTGGTCTAACATCCTTTCAAAGACATCGAAGTTAGTGGCCATCACTATAGCCGCAAATTAGTTGCATACAGTGTTTTCTCTTCCGTTGAACTATACTATTAATCAGGGCTCTAGTCGGGGGGGAGCTCTCAGGTACGGAGCTCCGGAAGAGAACCTCTAGGGGGCGGGGCGGTCACGTGGTGAAGCCCCGCCCCCTTCTTTACCCCACCCTCTGCTTCGATCCTCATTCCGTTTGGGAATGAGGATGAAGCAGGAGGGTAAGTAGCCGGGCCTTCTGACACACTTCCGGTGATGTCAGGGGGTGTGGCCTTCTGTCACTTCCGGTGATGTCAGGGGGTGTGGCATATGCAAATAAGTTATGCTAATGAGTTATGCTAATGAGCTCCGGCAGCTCTTTTTCTACAACAAGACCCCTGCTATTAATGTAATAGTCACTGGTAGGCTTGTTTTCTACACTGGAAACGTTTACAAACTTTGGCATGGTGGGAAGTAGCGTATTGTGTGACTTCAGCATCTGGCTGTCAGAGATAGACTGCCCCCCCCCCCCCACGGCCCACGGAGCGCGCGAGCCCGCTCCGCTGGGGAGAAAACCCCCCCACCCCCGCATCCCTCCCCCGGCTGCGTGTAGCAGCCGGGAAGGGAGGCCACGGCCCGCCCGCCCTTTTCCCTTCCCCGGGGGGCGCGAAGCCGCTCCGCTGGGGGGAAACCCCCCCCCCCCCCCAATTATACCTGGTTCAAATGTAGACCCCTCCAATCACAGTAACCATTCATTCTAGCCGAACTAGCGCTCCTCTACCCCCCCACACACACCTGTAAAATCATCTGTTTGTTATCTTAGCTAAGGTGGTAAGCAGGGAGACAGAGAGACAGACCAAGGCCGTCTGGCCAGCATCCCTAGGAAAGGAAGGTATCTTCAGGAAGTTACATGAGTTGTATTGCCCTGCAATAAAGCCACTCTCACACATTCACACTCCCCCTCCCCTGGAATTTCCCCAAATACATGACAAAAGAGTCAGCGAGGTTGACACTAATAGCTATTGGTGCACCTCTCCTGCACCATGATTCTGTTTCTTCCCTGTTGCTGTCATCCAAATTAGTTATCTTTAATCTAGCAAACCACCACTATCTTGTAGTTGGCAGTTCCATAATTTATTTATACCTTCAATTTGTACCCCGCTCACCCCCAAGGGCTCTGAGCGGCTTACACGGTGCATGGTGCGGAGACCTATGCAGAAACCCTAACTATGGCCACAGTACGTCTGGGGTGGGGGGAGCCCTACCAGGTATCCTACTGAGTATAAGTATAAGTATCCTACTGAGCTGCCTCTCAGCTCTGGGACTCAGGGGGACTAAGTGTTATGGTGGTTCAAGTTTTGTATGGGGGGGGGGTTGATCTCAGGGAGTAGTGCCGGGGAATTCTTGTTCTGCCCCATAGCCGTTGACCTGTGGGGTTTTACATGGTTTGTTCTTATCCCACATGCTATTTAATATCTATAGGAAGCCACTGGGAGAGGTCATCAGGAGGTCTGGGTTACACGGTCACCGATACGCGGATGACACCCAGCCCTACCTTTCTTTCCTACCTAATTCTGAGGACACTGTTGATGTTCTGAACTGGTACCTTGGAGTCAGTAATTGGCTGGAGGAGGGTGAACAAGCTGAAAATTAATCCCGACAAGACAAAGGTTCTTTGGATTAGTAGAAAGGCCGGCTGGGGATCTGAGATATCTCCTCCTGTCTTGGATGGGTTTCTTTGCCCTTGAAAAGCCAGGTTCACAGCTTGGGAATGCTACTTGATAGCAGTCCCCTTGGGAAACCAGGTGGCTGCAGTGGTTCAGAGTGCCTTCAGCTGGTGTGTCAACTTCACTTATTCCTGGGTCAGTCCAATCTAGCAGCACTGATCCATGCCTTAGTTCCATTATCTGGACTACTGCAATGCACTCTACTTGGGGCTGCCCTTGAAGAGTGTTCAGAAGTCTAGTGCAGAATGCTGCAGCTAGACTGCATGTGACTCCGATGCTACAGCAATTACACTGGCTACCGATCCCAAGCCCGATTCACGGTGTTGGTTTTGACCTTTAAAGCCCTACGTTGGGTTGTCTGAAGAACTGTCTTCTCCCATATGTTCCTGCCCAGGAAATAAGATCACCGGGAGAAGCCCTCCTGACTGTCCCATCAATCAAAGACGTTTGTCTGACAGGCACACAAAAGAGGGCCTTTTTGGTGGCAGCCCCATGAATATGGAACAACCCTCCCCAGGGAGATGTGCCTGGCTCCCTCACTTTTGATCTTTAGGAGGCAATTGAGGGTGGTTTATTTAGAACAGCATTTGATTATTTTAGTTTTTCTATGTATTGGCTGTCTTAAATTGTGATTTGAAATTGTGGTTTTTATATATTTTTATGGTTATTGCACTCTTCACAGTATATTTTCATTAATAATAATAGTTCATATAGCCCCATCAATATGCCTGCTGGTTTGTGTAGTATACCAACCTCCAAGTCCCTTGGCCCAAAGCACTTACTCCCTCTATTTTAGATCGGGAAGGGTGGCCGTGTTAGTCTGTCTGGAGCAGGAGAAAAAAGCAAGAGTCCAGCAGCACCTTCAAGACTAACAACATTTACGGCCGAATAAATTTTGAGTCCAGTAGCACCCTTAAGGCCAACAAAGTTTTATTCAAAGTGTAAAAGAAATCAACCCTGACTGTTCTCTGGAAGGCCAGATAATGAAACTGAAGCTCAAATACTTTGGCCACCAAATGAGAAGGGAGCACTCACTGGAGAAGACCCTGATGCTGGGAAAGATTGAAGGTCAAAGAAGACAGGGCCGGCAAAGGATGAGATGGTTGGACAGTATCATCGACGCAACAAACATGAAATTGAGCCAACTTCAGAGGACAGCGGAAGACAGGAGGGCCTGGCGGGAGCTGGTCCATGGGGTCGCGAAGAGTCGGACTCGACTGTGCGACTGAACAACAACAACAAGCTTTTATGTGCTCTTAATGGTGTCACTGGACTCAAAATTTGTTCTGCTGCTTCAGACCAACATGGCTACCCACCTGAACATTTGTGGCCGGGTAAGAGGTAAGAGCAGGCTGTGGAAGGTCGGTAGTTCAGCAGTTCGAGACCCGGGTTGCCGCATGATGGAGTGAGCTCCCGTCTCTAGTTCCAGCTCCTGCCAACCTAGCAGTTCAAAAGCAAGAAATTGCAAGTAGATAAATAGGTACAGCTTCGGTGGGAAGGTAACAGCCTTCCGTGCGCCTTGGTGTTTAGTCATGCCGGCCACATGACCACGGAAACGTCTTCAGACAGCGCTGGCTCTTCGGCTTTGAAATGGAGATGAGCACCGCAACCCTAGAATTGGATTCGACTGGCTTTCGAGCAAGGGAACCTTTACCTTTAAGAGCTTTCATGAGTCATGCAGTGCATCAAATTTTGTTAGTCTTTCAGGTGCTACTGGACTCTTGCTCTTGTCTCCATTTTGAAAAGGACAGAGGAGGGTTGGGAAGGTATTTCAGGATTCATCCCCAGCCCCAAGTGAAACCAATGGCCAATATTTCTCTATTTCTTTTTCTTTCCCTTCTGCCTGGCACCTCAGAACCAGCTCTCTGCTTGCACCAAAGCCTTGGAGAGCTCAGAAGAACTCCTGGAAACAGCCAACCACACCCTCCAAGGGGCAGAAAACCACGATTTCAGTCAGGTAAGGAGAGTCACCTGCTGCTGCTGACTTGCCGGCTGGGCTGGGGGAGATTCGGAGAGGGCCCACAGTGCACCCCACAGCTTTCCTCATGTTTAGGAGGAAGGAAATCGGCCAGGGAAAATCCCCAGACTTTTCAAGGCTGCAGGGACCTTTGGAATTCTGACACAGGGTGGCAGGTGCAACCGTAAAATGGCTCCTGCAGGAAACGGAGTCAGTCCCAACGTTATCAGGGAGTGAGGCTGTGCCTAAGTCAGATAGCAGCCGTTCCATATTTCAGGCAGAATCACAGAAACTCTGCCATTTAACAGGATAACTTTAAAATGAATATATTCTTTGAAAATATTTTCTTGCAGACGCACACGGTAACGTAGTGGAGCTCCTGATGCCGTGGCGGCAGCTGTTGCTAAAGCCTTTTAGAAAATATCCACACAGCCAGTCAGAAGCCCCACCTGGCCCCACATACTGTCTAAGAACACGTGGCGGATGCCACAAAAGGGTCCATGGGCCCCACGTTGGGGACTCCAGCACAAATTATGCTGAGTGGGTCCTCATGTGCTCCGCATGGATTTAAAGGGAGATTCACAATTAGTTGCGGGGGTGTGTATATGACTTTCTTGCAAAGCCACCCAATCGTGTCCTGAAACCACCCACTCCCCGGGAAGTGACTTTGCCCTGCTCCCTGTCTCCAATGACCTTGCGTGACCCCAGCCTGGCTTTTCCTTTTTGTCTTCTGTCTTTCTCACTCTGCTTCGAAGGCTGCTAAACAGATCAAGGACAGGTACGCACTGGGAGCCGCCGGACACCTCTTCCTCCTCCTCCTCCGCAGGGGTTTGGTGCCACAAACGGCACGGCTGTTCTCTTGCATGCTGAGACCCTACAGGACAAAAAAAACCACACCCTCTTCTACTCCGTGCAGGATCCAGAAGTTCTGCTTTGGTGCTTGATCTCTCCGACCCCAAAGTACTTCCTGTGCGGAGTCAGTGTAGTGTAGCCGTTGGAGAGTTGGATGGGGGTCCAGGTGACGGCAGGTTCAGTTCTCCACTCTGCCGTGGAACTGCCTGCTGGGGGGACCTTGGGCCGGTCACACACTCTCAGCCTAGCTGACCTCAGAGGGCTGTTGGGAGAATAAAAAGGGGGGAAGTGGGCCATTTCTGCTGTTCTAGCCCCCAGAGGGTGGGCGGGATAAAAATGTACTAGACTGATAAATAGAAATGGGGGGGGTAATAGATGCAATATAGGGTGGGAAGGCACTCTGCCCATGCTTGGCAGCCTTTTGCTTTTTTTCCTGAGTCCTAACCTTCCAGGACTCCACTCTCTTGAGGACTGGCCACTTGGATCCTTTGCATGCTGCATGGCCTTTCCGTAGCCCTCCTGGGAGTCCAGAGCAGAGGGGCTTCTCTCATTCCTCTCCTCCCGTCTCTCATTGGAAACCCCCCCCTCCCACAGCATCACGATGGCCCCCGCCTTCCGGCTGTCTCTCAAGGCCAAGGT
>NW_015161979.1:254179-271847 GCF_001447785.1 Gekko japonicus | reverse complement strand
GGAAGAGTTGCGCTGGCAGGAGCGGGGGGAGGGCAGTCCACTTGGGCCAAGACCTTTGTCACTCAGACCTGCTTCTCAGCATCGTTGTCTTCTGAGCCCCGGGGGCTGCACAGGATCTTTGCTCACTGCTGCGTGTGCAAAGAGGGCTGGGGGAGCTGGAGCAGCCATTCCTCTCCCTCCTTTCATTGCTGCAGCATCTCTTGAAGGGCAGCTGCTGTTTTCTTGGTGTTTATAGGGATGGCTGGGGGGAGCTGCATGTCTGGAGGAGCCGCCTGGGGCGGTCACTGCTGAGAATTCAAAATGCTCCCCAAAGACTGACTGAGAAGGCCAAAGAGGGTCAGAGGCAACAAAATGGGAAGCGGAAGGCCCCCCCCCCCTTCATCCCTGCCCTTCCCTACCTTAGAAGATCATGTTCTCTGGAAGCTGATTGGTGTGGGGGGGACAGGGAAAATTAAGGAAGAAAGAGGAAAGAGAACAACACTGGAGGGAGGGAGGGAGGGAGGTGGTGAGGGCCCCCACCTTCCTTTTTTTAAAATAAAGTTTTATTCGTTTATATATAGAAAGGGGGAAAGGGGAAAGAAAGAGTAGAGAGTTTTATATATAAAAATTCCAAATTAACATTCTGCATGCAAATCTCCTCCTGAAAGTTTCACAACTAGTATAACCATCTTTCTTATTGTTCTTCATATAGTCTTAGTTTCTTAGTACTTATGTTTTAACCAGTCATAAACTGCCCTCCGTGGTCCCATAAACCCTTCTTCCATTTTTCCTTTTAGTATATTTGTCAATCTGTCCATTTCAACGCATTCCGTAATCTTCGTTATCAACTCATTAAGCGTTGGGATTTTCAGTGTCCTCCATGTCGTTGCGAATAAGATTCTGGCTGCTGTTATAACGTGTAAAAAGGGCCCCCGCCTTCCTTGTGTGTTTGCCCATGAGCCCCTCCATCTTGTCTTGGAGTGGGGTCTTCAGAAGTCTCACCAGCTAGCTCCTGGCTCAGGCGAGCCTGTTTTTGTCATGAGGGTTGCAACAGGCCTTGTTTTGAGATCGGAAGGTTCTTTCCTGCCTCGCTCACTCAGACATGCAGGTTCTAACTTGACAATAAGCTCAAGTGATGTATACACATGTGTGACCCCCTCTTCCGCGTGCTTGTGCAGGCCTGTCTAATCTCATCATGGTGGCAGGAGTTGGCACCATGTGCCCTGATCTTCATCCTGTGCTCTCTTTCTCCCAACCCAGTCCCCAGCGCGCCTGAGATAGACACGGCCGAGTCCTTGGTGGCTGACAACTGTGTGACGCTCGTGTGGCAGATGCCAGAGGAGGACAGCAAGATTGACCATTATGTGCTGGAGTACCGCAAGACCAACTTTGAGGGGCCACCCCGGGTCAAAGAGGATCAGCCTTGGATGGTCATAGAAGGAATTAAGGAAACCGAGTACACCCTGTCAGGTGGGGGCGGGTTGACAGGGGAGCGTATCTGCCCCACAGCTGCCATTGCCTTTCTGCAAGGGACCCCGGAAATTGTAGACAAGATACTACGTACGCGCCAGGGTTCTTTCGTGAAAGGGTCCAGTTGGTGACAGGCACAGATGCTAGCTTCTTAAAAATCAGAGCTTTCATTTTTCAAAGTAACAGCGGAAGTTTCTAGTCCTCATGGATACAAAGGTGCCCTTGAAAGCCTATGCGTGATGCTGGCAGACCTCTCAAAGCCAAAAGGGGAATCTGAGGCTTCCCCTGGTTGGGGGCGGAGCTGCAGTGTTTCTCCCCCCCCCCCCATGCATAGCGTCACCTGTTTAAAACATTCAGATGAGAAGAATGCCTGCGGCTTGCAGGAATTTGGGTTCTGTGGTTCAGAATCTGAATCTGTTTTGGCATTTTCTCCGTATAAGATGTTTTGAGCGACGGTGGGCTTAGGGTGTCAGTAACAGAGAATTCTTATCATACTACAATTCCCAGGATCCTTGCAGTGGGAGGGCATGGCCGTCGATGAATTAATCTGACCTGCGTGCCGTTGTTCCTGCAATGTTCAGCGACTTGTCTGGGAAGTCTAGCAAGGCAAGATGTGATGGGGAGCTGTCATGATCTGGCCTGTGCCAGTACGGCCTATCCAGCCTAAGAGGCCTGGGTGGCAGTAGGAGGCGGCTAGGCCTACAACTCTCAGAAGGCATTGGGAGAGGGAGAGAGAAGATTCTAAAGAGACCGTTGGAGTCGGTTGGGAAGACAGTCTGAGAGGAGACTGTGATAGTCTGGTGAGAGAAGGAATCTGAGCTGTTCGCTGAGGGAAAAGCGTGTCTTTTGTCTCTCCCTGCGGCCTGATCTTAGTGAGAAGATAGGCTGGGCTGGGAAGAGGAAGATCCCTCCGTCCTTCGTCTCTCTGCAACCTGATCTCAGTGAGAAGACAGGTTGGTCTGCGAGGAAAGGATCCCTCAGCGTGAGTGTTAGGCAGGCTGGGGGCCTGGAAGTAAAACAGTTAGGAGTAACAGGTAGCTGCGTTAGTTTATGTTTATTTTTCCTTTCACACTGTTATCCCCTTTTTAAGCACCTTGCCGTGTCTTGTTTTTCCCTGCCCCACTGTTGTTTTAATAAACCCTTTTTGTGTAATTATTTTCTCTGCCTGAGTCAATCACGCCTGTATTGCTCGGCTGAAAAGGGGCTTGGGAAGGTACCCTGGGCCTCCCAAGGGACCATAAATCCAGGGTGGTGGCGGCGGAACCCAAAGACCCCTCTGGGGTCATGACAGGAGCATATCTAGACTCCCCCCTTCCATGTGCTGTTCTGTCATCTCTGTAGGTCTGAAATTTGACATGAAATATATGAACTTCCGGGTCAAAGCCTGCAACAAGGCTGTCGCTGGAGAGTTCTCGGAGCCCGTCACCCTGGAAACGAGAGGTGCGTAAACCAGGGGAAGGGGCGGGATGGATTTCCAGCATGATCAGAGAGGGGGATTGCCCCATACAGAGTTGTTTATGCCACAAAAATTGGGTGACATTCACTGCCCAAAGTTGGTGCGCTTAATTCTGATTGGAATAGACCTGCCCCCTTGTGATGGCAAGCCCCATCCACAGAGCAGGACTATACAACAGCTATTTCCCAAAGAGCCCTTGAGGAAGGGGGATAGTTTGGGAGGAAACCTGGACTTCAGTCCATGGTTGGTCTCTCGGTCTTTCTCAGGTGGAATGTTTATAAACATTCCATCATGCTGCACCATCTGTCTGATTTCAAAATATCAGAGTCAGATCTCTCAGTCAATAGCTACAGAGGTTGAATCCTACAGCTCGGACTGACTTCACAAATGGCTAGAAAGGCTCTCCGTTCTGTGTTACTACATCCCTGAGGCCGTGCTGATGTACAACAGGACAGATGGGATATTTGTCCCATAAAGCCAGGAAGTGATGTCGGTCTCAGAATGGGAAGGGAGGGACGCAGATCTCAGCTCCTCCCTGAGTTGCTCCAGATGGGATTTCTCCTCTCCCGCCAGCATTTATGTTCCGCCTGGATGGCAGCACCAGCCACCAAAACCTCAAGGTGGAAGACCTCAGTGTGGAATGGGATGCCATGGGTGGGAAGGTGCAGGACATCAAAGCGCGAGAAAAAGACGGGAAGGGCCGCACCGCATCTCCGGTCAACTCCCCAGCCAGGTAGTGCCTGTTTGTTCTTGCCCTGGTGCTATTTATTACTTTCTGTTCTTTATTTATTCTTCATGTGTGCCCTGCCTTTCTGCCCAAAGTACCTTACACTCTTCTCCTCTCCTTCCTTTTATCCTCACAACCACCCTGTGAGGTGGGTTAGGCTGAGAGAGTGTGACTGAAGTGGGGATTCGAACTCGTGTCTCCCAGATACTAGCCCAGCGCTCTTAAACGTTACAGAACGCTGGTTCTCCTTCTGCCTCTGCTGTTTTCTTGACTTGGAACAGTGCTGGGTTTTGCCTTTTGACCCTTTGAGGCGTGACTGACTCTCACATGGGGTGGGAATTTGGAACCCCAGTCTGTGCGCCCGGTGATGTGTGCTGCATCTGGGTCTGGTCCTGAGTTTGCTGAGTGTCCCTCTCCTCCCGCAGGTCAGTGCAGTCACCCAAGAGGATGCCATCAGGCCGTGGAGGGAGGGACCGTTTCACTGCTGAGTCCTACACCGTGTTGGGTAAGGAGAACTTTGGCTTCCCAGGAGAATGGAACGTTCTGGAGAACAGAAATGTTTGTCTCCATCTACTGGAGCTGGCAACCAGCACAGGTGAGGCCAGGTATAACATGGTGGGCAACAGGCAGAACAGAAGAATCCTGAAAGGAGAGTCGGATACACTGGAGCAGGGCGAGGCAGAGACTGGTAAATAAAGCATGGCGCTAAGGGAGGAGGAAGAGGAGGAGGAAGAAGAAGAAGAAGAGGGGGAGGAGGAGATTGGATTTATACCCCGCTCTTCACTTGGAGTCTCAGAGCAGCTTACAATCTCCTTCCCTTCCCCTCCCCACAACAGACACCCTGTGAGGTAGGTGGGGCTGAGAGAGCTCTTTCCAGAACTGTCCTTGAGAGAACAGCTCTGAGAGAACTTGTGACTGACCCAAGGTCACCCAGCTGACTGCATGTGGAGGAGTGGGGAATCAAACCCTGTTCTCCAGATTAGAGTCCACCACTCTTAACTGCTACACCAATCTGGCTCTCAAACTGGCACTGGTCTACAGGTAGAGTCTGGAGGGAACAGACCAGTCAGAGGAGGTATAGCTTTGCTTGGTGTGGATAGAATCCAGCAGAGTCTGGAGCTGATGGATTTTCAGGGCCTGGATCTCATTCTTTGGCAAAATGTAGTCATGCCCTATGGGCAGAGCTTGCCGTCACAAGGAGTGGCGCAACCAGACTTAGCTCCATCCCCAAAGGTGGAGCAAGCCCCGCCCATAGAGCATGACTAGAGAGTATCCAGAGGGGACTGTGCGACTGAACAACAACAACAGAGAGTATCCAGAGGGAACATAAGACCATAAGCTGTATTTAGCTTTGGCTTTGTTTTAATGAGGTAGTTTTTGATTTATTTCAATGGTTTTTAAGATGTGATTTTATTAATGTGTTTTTAATTGGTTAGCTGCCTTGGTGGCCCTTGATGGAAGGCAGAAAGGCGGGGTATAAATTTTGTAATACGAATAAGAAGAGCCCTGCTGAGTCAGACCAGTGGTCTGTTTAGCCCAGCGTCCTGTTTTACACAGTAGCCACAAGCAGTGCATAGAGGCTGAAGCTTCCCCGGATGTTGCTTCCGAGCCCTAGGATTCAGTGGAGTTTCCCTTCAGTCAGGGAAGAAGGAGAGGTGGGGCTGAATCCGGGCCTTTAGTCTGGGGCTGATTCCACTCCCAGGTAGCATGTTCAGAAATGGAGCGACGGAATCCAGGTTTTCCGGAAAGAAGGACTGACTCTTAAACTGGCGTGCTGGCACACCTTGGTTTTGTTTGCCTGGATCGTCTGTGTTCTGCACATGCAGTGCCATGGCACATGGGAATTTTCCAGCCTTACCTCCCCCTTGCTGGGCAAGATGCCATCTGCTTGTTCCCCCTCCCCCCAAAAAAGACATGCTGGAGCAGCTGAAGTCAACTACCAAATCCCCCCGTATTTCTCCGTTTCCTGGGAGGGGCCGACGGTGATGCATCCTCTGCTGGGCTCCAAGCCCCTGGGAAGTGCCCGGTCCTGCCAGTCCCTGATGCCCATCCCTCTTATTGATGATGATGATGACTTCTTTACAACACTTGTATTCTGCCATTTTGCCCTCACAAGGGCCCCCAAGGTGGCTAACAATTTAAAATAAACACCAGGAAATTTAGAACCATTAAATCAGCCCCCCCTCAAAGCGCACACACACATCATTAAAACAATTTAAAAACAGAGTTAAAATACATACAAAATACAAAAACAGCAATTAAAACGTCAGTTGGGAAGGAGGGGTCCGGGCCCTGCGGGACCTTATACAGTTCCGCAGGGCCTGCAAGACGGAGCTCTTCCGCCAGGCTTTTGAGTAGGAGCCGCTGCCACTATTCCACCACTGAGATACCATCTTATCATCTACCCCTATTACTGGGGGTGGGGGTGGTAGACGCTGCCCTGGCAGAGATGGGGAAAATATCACTCCTGGCGCTCATGCCATTTAATAAAACTGGCCGTCAATGTGGGATGTTGCATATCTTGGGGGATTTAATGTAGAATAGTAGAGCACCGAATTTTATTATGTATATAACATTGTTTTATTGTTTTTATTCGGCATTGCCGCTTGTCAGACGCCCTGAGCCATTTGGGTAGGGTGGGATACAAATCTAGAGCTGTGGAACCCCACCCCGGCGTGCACGTCAGCCGGATGCGACGGGATGACCCCAGAGGGGAAAACATAGAGTTTTCCCCTTGGGACGCCGTCTGGGAGCCCCCCTCTCCGAAGAAAAACGGACTTGGGAACCCTATACAAATCCCAAATAAATAAATAAAATAAAATAAATAAAAACAGCAATTAAAACGTCAGTTAGGAAAGAGGGGTCATTGAGGGAATGCCAAACGAAACAAAAAAGTCTTTGCCTGCTACCGATAGACGGCAACAGAAGGGGACAGGCAAATCTCCCTGGGGAGCGAGTTCCAGAGCTTCGGTGCCACGACTGAAAAGGCCCTCCCCCCGGGTTGCCACCCACCTAATCCCAGGAGGGAGGGCACTCGAAGCAGGGCCTCCAAAGATGACTGCAAGGGTCAGGCAGCTTCATAATGGTTCTTAACAGGTTCCTTAAGGCACGTTGGTCCCAACCCATGAAGGGCTTTAAAGGTCAAGACCAGTACCTTGAATTGTGCCCAGAAACAAATTGGGAGCCAGTGTAGATAAGTCAAGACTGGAATGATATGGTCCCTATGACCCACTCCAGTCAGCGTCCTGGCTGCAGCTTCTGTACCTGTCAGGTTCAACAGCAAGTAAATCTCCACACACGTTTCCAGGGAATCGTTATGCTTTATTAGACTGCAGGTCTGTTGCCATGATCTACAGGTATATTGTTAGGAATGACAATGGGGCACATGCATCCCTTCATATAACATGATGCTGCAAATGGCTAAGCAAATGTAACCTCCCGCGCGTGGGAATTCTCCCGGCGGGAGGTTACATAATGAACAGGAGCATCTCCCTGCCTCATGAGAGCAGAAATATTCACACCAACCTCCTCAAGGTTAGTCGGATAACCCAGTCTGGCAGCGCCAGTTCGCACGGTCTCATGAGTGCCTCTCTATCGCTGTTTACAGAGCGAGCAAAGCAAGCATGCGCCATAGCGCCACAGTCAGAAAAGGACAAATACAAATGAAACATGGCAGCTAGCTGACATCACCCTCTGCAGTTTCCAAACACTTCTCAATAGCAGCCCCATGTGGAGCGCGTTGCAGTAATCTAACCTTACCCCTCCTCTGGCCTGAGTTCCACTGCCGTTTCCTTGCTCTGTTGTAGGAGACGCGTTGATTGACAGTGGTGACCATTACTGGGAAGTCCGCTATGACCGGGACAGCAAAGCTTTTGCCGTCGGGGTGGCCTACCGGAATCTGGGCAAGTTTGACCAGCTAGGCAAGACGCCTGCCTCGTGGTGCCTCCACCTCAACAACTGGCTCCAGGTCAGCTTCACGGCAAAGCACAACAACAAAGCCAAGGTCTTAGATGTGCCGGTACCCGACGTCATTGGCATCTACTGCAATTTCCACGAAGGTGATTTCCAGGAAAACCTTTTTGGTTTGTTTACCAATGTTTGGTCTGTCCAATTTCCCTTCAGGGACAGGGCAAGGAATGGAGTGCAGTCCAGAGCAGGGCTTGTGAGAGGAGACCCACTGGGACTCTGATCTGCCTGGAAGACCATTCTTGCGTGACCGTACATTTTTGAAAATATGACATGGCCTCCACTTTGGTCCGCCTAGGCCACTTGGCTAGCAGGGGCTGCTGAGACGGGCTTTTCCCCAGCCAGATTTTTGTAGCTGGAGCTGGTAGGAGTTGAACCTGAGGAACCTGACACATAAGACCCACGGCTGGCATCGAGGGTCGGCAGAGCAGCGCATTTCCTGAGGCCCGTAGCCCCATGGACCTCACACTGCTGACCAGAAACCCATGTCCTGTCCTCTCCCGTGTGGAACAGACAGTCAACTCACCAGCCCCTGTAATGTCACAGGGCTGATTTCCTGTTTCCTGCTGGGAGAGGCCTCTGGAGGAAAAGGAGAGTGACGCTTTCCCCTTGCTGATTCTGAAGGAGCATGAAAAGGGCATGCTGCACTCCCTCTTGTGTGCGCACAGATGGACAAGGAGACTGCGGGCTTAGCTGAGTGGTCATCTGACTGGCCAACTCAGCTAGGCCTGACTTAGCCACTGAGCTATGAGCCCTCCTTTACCTCATCATTTTAAGTGTATGGGGACTGAATAGACTGGTAGATTGCCTGCTGGCTGGAAGAAGCCGGGGCTGCTCCGATTCCTTTAACAGTAAGCAAACATCAACAGTGGTTGATTCCTCTAGCACAGGTGTGGCCAAACTTGCTTAACATAAGAGCCACATAGAATAAATGCCAGATATTTGAGAGCCACAAGACATGAACAAATATAACCCACATGTTTTTATTGGAAAATATGCAAATTTTCTTTTTAAATTAATATTAAATGAGACTGCCAAAAATAAAAACAAAAGGGGTAAAAACAGATATTGATAATGATATTTAACCTTAGATGGGGAGGGAGGGGAGAAAGAGAGAGAGAGAGGAAGGAAGGAAGGAAGGAAGGAAGGAAGGAAGGAAGGAAGGAAGGAAGGAAGGAAGGAAGGAAGGAAGGCTCTTTTTGTAGCAGGAACTCCTTTGCATATTAGGCCACACACCCCTGATGTAGCCAATCCTCCAAGAGCTTACAGAGCTCTTCTTACAGGAGCTACTGTAAGCTCTTGGAGGATTGGCTACATTAGGGGTGTGTCGTTTAATATGCAAAGGAGTACCTGCTGGAAATAATGGGGGGCAGAGGTGGAAGGAAAGCACAGGGAAGGGAAGACCAACCAGGGAGGCATGCCTTCCTTTCACTTCCGCAGTCAACCTACAGGGAGCCGCAGAATATCTGTGAAAGAGCCACATGTGGCTCCCGAGCCACAGTTTGGCCACCCCTGCTCTAGCACATTATGCTGTTAAAGACACAGAAGGATGCCTGGTACAAAAGTCGTCAGCCTAGGGTTGCCAAACTCCAGGTGGTGGCTGGAAATCTCCTGGGATTACAAGTTATCTCCAAATGACCAAGATCAGTCCATCTGGAGAAAGTGGCCTCTTTGGAAGGTGGATTCTATGGCATTAGACCCCACTGAAGTCCCTCCCCAGTCCCCGTTCCCGAAACCTCCAGGAATTTCCCAACCCTGAGCTGGCAACCCTGTGTCAACCCCATTTTCAGTTCCTTGGCTCAGAGAGCTATCTTTTGTTTACGCATCTAAGAAAGTACCATGTGCATCAATATGTTAATAAGAATAATTAATAATAATATCGTAATTGAGTGATAGTCCTTTGCATATTAGGTGACACCCCCCTAATGTAGCCAATCCTCCAAGAGCTTACAGAGCTCTTCTCACAGGGGCTACTGTAAGCTCTTGGAGGATTGGCTACATTAGGGGTGTGTCGCCTAATATGCAAAGGAGTCCCTGCTACAAAAAGAGCCCTACAGCACCCAACTACTCAAGTAGCGTTACCACGTATTAGAAGGCCGTGCGCATCTGAATGAGGGCAGCAGCCTCCAGCTGCGTTGACAACTCTTTTGACAGCTGAACTGAAGACACCCCCCCCTGCAATTGACCCCTGAACTTTCCGCCTTTTGCTGCTTCACTCTCAGTAACCCCCATCATGGCCTACAACTAGTGTTCCCTCTAAGCTGAGTTATTGTGAGCTGGCTCACAGTTTTTTAATCTCCAGTTCGCAGATTTCTGTCTTAGCTCAGGAAGGAGGGCTCCAGAGCAAACTAATTGATGCAGCAGCCAAATCGCTCACTCACAACTTTAATGCCAGTTGCTCACAAAGTAGAATTTTTGCTCACAAGACACCACAGCTTAGAGGGAGCATTGCCTATGACTCCTTCCTAAGCCTCTTCTCTCCCCCCAAAGGAGACCAGCTTCACTTTTCCCTCTCTCCTCTGCTTGTAGGTTTCCTCTCCTTCTACAATGCCAAAACAAAGCAGCTCCTGCATACGTTTCGGGCCAGGTTTACTCAACCAGTTCTTCCAGCCTTCATGGTAAGAAACTTGTCTCGGTGGTGTGTGCACGTTGGTTCTTTAAAACTCACCTTCTGAAGAACTGCGGTTTTGGTTCCTCTAAAGAGCATTCTTATTTATATATTTATTGATCTAAACTGTTTATAGAGCTGCTTTTCCCTGAGGCATCCTGGGTCCCGAGGCAGGTTAAGGGCAATAGGAAAACGATAAATAAACTATGTCATAAAAATAACAAAGCAAATTTTCAGCCTAGTGAAGATTCTGCAGTGGTGATTGAATACTTTCTTGTCACCAGGGCTATTTTTGGGCAGGAACGCACAGGAACGGAATTCCGGCTGGCTCCTGAGTTGGCCACACCCAGCAGGAACTCATTAGCATAATAGGCCACACCCAACAGCAGAAACTCATTAGGATTGGCTACATTAGGGGTGTGTGGCCTAACATGCAAAAGAGTTCCTGCTACAAAAAAAGCCCTGGGTTGTGACAACAAACAAGGTAAACAGAATAAGAAGCAAAAGGTGGGTGTGGCTGGATGACCACACTTCTGGTAACACAGGAGTGTGGCCTCATATGCTAATGACCTGTGCTGTCAGGGGTGTGGCCTAATATGCTAATGAGTTACTGCTGTTGGGTGTGGCCAATTATGCTAATGAGTTTCCTGCTGGGCTTTTTCTACAAAAGAAGCCCTGCTTGTCACCTTGTTGTTTTCACTGGCACAGTCCTGGGGCAGCAGTCCATTCTATTTGCTCAATCCATTCTGTTTGCTCACTTGGCAATGCAAGAAGAAAGTTTAATTGAATTTATTTATTTCTCAAATTTCTACCCCGTCCTCTTGGCCGGAGCCGGCTTGTGGCGGCTTACATAAAAGCAGATAGTTACATTTAAAACACGTTACAATTAAAACAAATTAAAACCATAATAAAGTGCTAGGAGTCATTGATATTCAGTCAATGTAGTCATGCTCATAGCCTGTGAATATTCACCTTCACTGGCTCTCTCTGCCCTGCTTGGCAGCTTTCTTCGTTCTGAATCAGGCGATCCCAGCCGTTTCAGGGATCACCTAACAAATGGTGTGACATCATAGTGTTATACAGCCAATCAGATGAGGCTACAAGGTGATGCCCTTGAGGGCAATTGAGAGTAAGTGAGGGAACTACATATGAGTAACCCGCTTCTTTCAGCATCTCAAATTATTTCATTTATTTAAAACATACATTCTTCCTTACAGAGCTCAAGGCAGCTCACGACTTAGGAAAGATACAGAAAATAAAATACAGAAAAAACAAGGAAACCAAAATTTAAAATCACAGTTCAGCACTGCAAATAAACTTAACCAAACACAGTCCTAAATGAAACCATCTTCAACCGTGTTCTAAAAATCAAAAGTGAGCGAGCCAGGCACCATAGTCCCATACTCATGGGGCTTCCATTAAAAAGGCCCTGTCTCTCTCCCTGTGATGTAAATTCCCAGGCAGGAACACGTGGGAGAATTAGGCAGTCTCAGGCCACCAGGAATCACTTAAAGTGTGAGTTCACAGTACTGGGTAATCAGTCAGATACAGCTACAAGATGATGTTCTTTGAGGGCAATTGAGGGTAAGTGAGAGAGCACTACAAATGAATAGGCCAGTGTTTTCTCAATGTTTTTGATTCTGCCCTGCAATAAATGCATAGCCTTTTATGTTTCAACTAGAAATAAGGCCCGTTGTGGAAATAAATACAACGAGAGCTAGAAAGAGGCTCTGGGAGAGTGCTCTGGCTTTGGGCAAACAGTGTCAGTCTGCTTTTAAAACATGAACCTGGGACCTGCACACCACCAGAATACAGCAGGTTCCATATGCAACTGACATTCCAACTGCCTTGCGGGGGGGGTGTGGAGTTTGAGGTGTGGAATGGAGTGAAGTCCAATCAGCTTCCGTATGCAAAAGACCAGGTTGTCGCAGCAGTTGTGGTGTGGGCGGGACCCGGGCTTTGCCTTCTGATTGGTGGCGATATATGCTGAGGAGCAGTGCCATCAGCCATACACTAAGGGAGTGCATTTTAGAATTAGAACTTTGGCACCCACTATTCAATTATATATAAGGAGAGATTGCCTCTTTGGCCAGGTCCAGTCATCCCCTTGATGTCTCTTCCTTTCCATAGGTTTGGTGCGGCAGTTTCCACGTCTATTCCGGCTTGCAAGTCCCCAGCACCGTCAAATGCCTTCAGAAGCGGAACAGTGCCACAAGCAGTTCCAACGCCAGCCTGTCTTAGAACCATGCTATGGTGTTCGGTTTGCAGGATTCGGCCTCCCTCACCACAAGAGAGGCCCGCACTGCCTGGATAAGCAAGGGGGGAAAAAACTTCTCCTACAACATTCTTTTCATTTCCCTGCCGGTTCTCCGATCCGCATCTGCACCACCACCCGGCCAAAGCAGATGGACCAGAGAGCAAGCAACACACCATGAATGTATTGGATTATTGATCTGTCTACGATTGTAAAACACCTCTCTGTATCGTCAGTCACAGAGTCCTTCCCCCTCCACCACCATTTTTTTTTTACTGGCTCTACAGATGCAGGGAAAGCTCAGATTTTGGGAAGTCCAGAAGCTCAGTTTCAAAAGAATAGAATTTTCAAGCAAGGCAAAAAATTTAAAATTCAACAGCAGTCTAAATTCTGTGCCAAGAAAATTACGTAGATGAAGCTCCTTTGCATAATAATTTAATCTTCAAGGATGGGTCCTTCCTAACCAGCTGGAATGTCCCTTGGCCTCTCCTCGGCTTCCTCACAAGCGAGGACCACGTGCTACCCAGGAGGACTAGACGTTTGCTTACTTTTTTTCACAATGAAGCAGAGATTTGAAGAGCCAAACTACATAAAGCTACAAATGCATCGCATGAATGGTTTTAACTGAACGATAGCAGCCCCCTTGATTTGGAAGGCATCTTCGGAATTCTGACACAGGAGGCGGAGCCAGCCACAAAATGGCTGCCACAGCTTGCCTTCATTCACTAGCCCTGCTCCACCTTGCCCTACCCACTCTCTAAAAACACTTGGTGGGTGCCATTATGCCCATGGCCATCACGTCGGGGACCTCCCGGTTTACCCTAATTCCTATTTCCCCTTCCTACCTACTGGGGGCCACATAGGGGGGGCCGTGTTTATTTTGCCAATGGAGTAAAGATCAAGTGTGGAGGGAGCCAGTCTGCGGTTGGCAAAATGGCACAGAGAGGAAAAGACACCTCCCTCCTCTGCCCAAGCTCCATCCCTACATATACAGAGCTGTTCTTTATCATATTAAAGATGCCCAGCTGAACCCTTCAAAAATCCTCTCAGTCAGTCTGGCCTTCAGTAATTTGGATTCTGAACCCGACCCCGTAATGTCTGCTTTCTCCAGAAAGCACAGAATAGCCATTGCCCAGTTCTATGCAGGAGTTGAAAAGCCTGGGATTACAGAACGGTCATCCACCATGTATTTCTCCCCCCCCCCCAACTGTTCTGGAAGTAAAATAACCTCACAAGACTAGAAGTTGCTCTGCCCGTTCACACTTACACGAGAATGGGGTGCCCAAGGTCCGCTTCTTTCTCACCTTGCAATCGCCTTCTGACCTTAATAAATTTTAGGTTGTGGCGCAAGCCTTGTTTTGGGTTGTGTGTGTGTGTCGGAGGGCTTGTGGGAAACCAAAAATGACTCCCCCTCCCCTCCCTGTGGCAGTGCACTGCCACAAAAGATGTGTTGATGGCTTGAAGGAATTATTAGACCAAGTCATGGGAGGTAGTCTACTGAAAGCTAAAGGAAACCCCCACGTGTGGGGGCAGATTGCCTCAGAATATCAGCTGCAGGTCTGGGCCTTCCTTGGAGCATCTGACCTGGGAAAAGGATAGTGGACTGGGGAGCCCAGGCCCTGATGCAGCAAGAAGTTTATCGACACCAATTAAGTTTGATGGTTAAGTAGAGCTTCCATGTTCAGGAGAGGTCTTCCTGTACTAGATAGCCTGCTTGTGAGCATCTGGAAACAGGGTGCTGCACTACATGGAACGTTTGCCCAAGGCTGCAGGACTGGATGTTCTTATGGACGACAGCTGGCAGCAGAGCAGAGCATCCATGTTCAAGAGAAGTGTACCACCTGCTAGGGAAAAACAAGGCTCTAACAGCTTGCTGACCCCCACTGGAATTTAGGGTGATGGGCCACCAGTCTGGTTCAGTAAGGCAGTCCTTGCCATGATGTGTGCCCTGACTCACCCTATTTCTGCCCCCCCTCCCTAGGAACATCCTTGGCTCAGCATTCGCTTGTCATTAGTTTTCCCTGGACCCTACAGTCTCCCCAGCTCTCCTAATCTTGTGATTGGTATGTGTGGGTGTTGGACCCTACAGTCTCCCCAGCTCTCCTAACCTTGTGATTGGTGTGTGTGTGGGGGGGGTGTTTTGGTGTTCCAAACACTCCAAGAGTTGCACGCCTTCCTCCAGAGTTCTGTCCCCAGTGATATTTCCACTTTGAGGCAGTAAAAATCTGATACAGCCCCAGTATGCATGGAGCATAGAAGCCTCTGAGCCTCTGCCACAAGGGGTTTCCAGTCTACAGTCGAATGCGTCGAGTTGCCTTCTATCAAGCCAGGCCCCTGGTCCCTCTAGAGCCAAGCCTTGTCTGCTCTGGGGCTCTCCAGGGTCTTTCTCATTAGCTGCTGCCGAAGACCCTTTAACTGTATGTCCTGGGACTGGACCTGGGGGCCTTCTTAGACACGGCCTGTACTGTGCCCCTGGCTGGGGGATGAGAATAGGGACATTCCGTGACATCACAGCAACCAACCCAATGACAAAGGGAGAGTCTAAAAAAAAAATGCCATTTCAGCCGGTGGTGGTGGAAAGCACTCTCAGGTCACAGCCAACTTGTGGAGACCCCCACAGGGTTTTCAAGACAAGAGACCCTATTTCTAGATGAAATATGAAAGAGACCCTATTTCTAGTTGGACTAGATGACCTTGGGGGTCTCTTCCAGGTCTGTGATTCTATGACCTTCAGAGGAGGTTTGCCCTTGTCTGCCTCTGTATAGCAGCCCCGGACTTCCTTGGTGGGTCTCCCATCCAAGTACTAACCAAGGCCATCCCTGCTTAGCTTCCAAGATCTGATGAGATCAGGCTTGCCTGGGCTATCCAGGTGAGAGTCACTTCACCTACACAGACTTAACTTAGATGTGAGCACATCTCTCTTTGGTGATATTTCTAGCCCTTCAGGTGTATCAACTAGGGTTGAAATGAAGTTGCATATCTGAATAGCGCACTACTGTGAATTTCTGTAGCAACTCAGGTAAGTCACTCGTCTCTGGCGCCCAGTTCGGAGGTACAAAACCAAAACAGCATCGGTTGCTATATGAACCAAACTTTATAGAGCTGTAGCTAAACATTTTGAGGAGGGCTGCTTCAAATCAAGCTGAGAGGTTCAGACATATACGCACCCTGCCCCCACTGTTCTTCCTGGGCCGCAGTCCCCATCCACACTGCCCAGGTACTGCTGAAGGGTTTTCTGCTAGTCAAGTGCACCTCCCTACAGCATTCCATGACGGTTATCAGAACCTTCCGCTAGCAGTTACAATGGTAACATTCTGTGACATCACAGCAGTCCAGCCAATGGTTAAGGGACCGTTTCGAAGTCAGACAAGCCATGGCTGTATTGTCTGCAGTGCTCCTCAGTGTGGTAACCAGGAGCACCATTAGGGTTGCCAAATGTGAATCGGCCGGAAGCGGAAGTGAAGTCGCACGCTGGGGGCGGGGCCACGGCATTTGAGGGGAAGCGGAATCGGGGCTTGAAAGCGGGGGGGGGGAATCCCGGGGGCATTTGGCAGCCCTAAGCACCATGGTGGCTGTGCCTGATTTCCCAGGACCTAAGTCTTGGGCTAAGGGTCTTCTTGACTGAATGGAATGGAGCTTTGTGTCCCTCCTTACCCGCTGACTAGCAACACACCACGCTCATCCCAGGCAGGCAAATCACAGCCACGTGCTCCCAGTTTGGCAGCAGAGACTTTCTTCAGGCTGACAACCTCGTCCTGTGGCAGTCCAGTCATCAAACCTTCCCCTTTTCTTTGGAACTGAAAGTCTCATGTCTTTTCCCCAAAGCAAAGAGATAATCCCACCTCATGGTGGCCATTTCATGGTGGCCATTTTTATGGTGGCACTCTGTACACTTTTTCAAAATTCCATGAGTGCCGACAGATTCAAGATGAGTGGGGATTTCCAAAGTCCAAATCCAGCACAGTTGTCAGTGCTGGACACAATTCCCAGTTTTTAAATCAGCTATGGGGCAGAGAGTCACTGTTGTTGTTTTTAGAAAAAAGGATGGAGTCCTTTAAAATACAAGGTCACCTAATACTGTATAAGAAGATTCAATGGAACAGAGAATCAGAGGTGGACTGGGAAACACATCGATTTCAGAGAGGGCTGGGCCAAAACCTTCTAAGGCCACCATAACCTCCTGTGCTTGAATTAGGACCAGAGCGTTACGACGAGAAGTCTGCCTCGCTGAGGTCCAGCGTCGCCCTCCGTTCCTTAAGCTTCTTTTCCAGTTCCTTGGACATACCTGCGAAAACAAAGCTGTGTGTGACTGCGCTGCACAACCACGGAAACTGGAAACTGGGCAGAGTAAAAATGACATCAGGCACACAATCCAAGTGTAGCATCAATAAAGTATAATTTAGAATGTCAATCCTGGCCCAGCTCTTTCCAAATCTGTTTTTTTTTAGAAGTGCCAGTCTTCTCACATGAGGAATGAAGTTCATAACTAGCTACATCTAACTCACATGAATGCATTCCCCTATTTAAAACAGCAAGACTTCTCAACACCCTCCCCACCAGCGTTCTTGAGAATTTCAGCTTTGCATTCCCCTATTTAAAACAGCAAGACTTCTATTCCCCTATTTAAAACAGCAAGACAACCCTAACCCACCAGCGTTCTTGAGAATCTCAGCTTTGATCTGAAAAAGAGTACATTTCTAGTCCTTAATGTATGATTTAGCTGCTCTCATTTCTAAAAAATGAAATTTTCAAAGGCTAAAGCCTTGCCTGCTGTCTCCTTTGATGCAGAAGACCCCCTAACTGGGGCTGAGCAGCTGGGATTCATCAAAGATTACTTAATGGATCTAAAGCCAGGAGGAGGTGAAAGCATGACTTCTCCCCACCTTGGAGCATTAATCTGACATCCCCCCCGCCCAGACAGAGGGCAATTTAAAGGAATTTTCTAGTCAGTTCCAGCTAACTTTACTGTTCTGCAGGTGCGAGTCACCCCGCACATGGGCAGATATTCATCAGGGTCATCCATCTAGGCCTGTCAAGTAGGCTCATATAGCTTGGCTGTGGATCGGCATGGGGGAGGGGGAACTCACTCTCACCTGGAAGGTTCCATGGATTTATTTGATAAGGTTGGGAGGTTCTGGCCTGCTATTCCGTATTGAATGCTATCTCCCTGCTTGTACCCTATCCTCTCCATTCCTCCATGCTCCCCAG
>NW_015161979.1:215194-253634 GCF_001447785.1 Gekko japonicus | reverse complement strand
AAAGCTTATTCCCAGAATTAAACTTTTATCGGCCTTAAAAGTACCACTGGACTCAAACTTCCCCCTTAGTCATCTTTTCCCCTCCTACCATAAAAAGCTGCAAATATTTTACTTTTTCTGGTAAGAGCGGAACTCCAAGCCGCAGACCAATTTGGTCAGCAAAATTACAATTCCCAGGAGTCCTTGGGGGAGGTCAACTACCAACGGTTAAACCAGCTGGAAGCTGATAGAAACTGCTTGGTTAGACAGCTCATTGCTGCATATCTACTTGGGGGAAAGTCCTACTGAGTCCAATGGAATTTACATCCGAGTAAGTGGGCAGAGCATGGCATCCTGGCCATTTGCAATGAAAATGAATCTCCCTCCCCACTGCATCCCACGACCTACCGATAGAGAATCCTCTCGGCAAGGACATGGCCAGGCGAGAAGGTTTCTGTACTCTGCAGCAGCTGGCCGGATCACTGGGAGTCACAACCGCACTGATGTCTTTGGAAAACACACAAGGAAGCGACAGATCAGACTCGGCAGAGGTGGACCGTCTTCATCCTCACATACCTGGCAATCCATATATTGCATCGCACTACTTGAAACACTACTGACTATAAATATCTACTGTGATCAGACCAGGAAAAGGCCAGAGGGTGCACAAGGTACTGTATAACTGAGCATGGAGCCTCTGGCGACTCCTGCTGCTCCTACATGGCAAACTGACAAAGCTGCTGTAATGTATCCAGTCCAGACCGCGTGGCCGGCTTGGGCTCTGCGTGGTCAGGCACAAATGTCGAGCTTCGCTCCAAGAGACAATGGACTATGCGGATCCTAGCCTGCTCCAATCAGGGGGCTAGGTTCCCGGCCAGGAGCCTATGGGACTCTCGGCCACTGTAAATAACCTATTGGGAAGTGGGGGGGTGTTTTGGGTGGCGGTTTCTCGGGGAATATAAGCCGGCCCGCGAGCCGGCCAAAGTTGTCTTGTTCCTGATCGCATAAAGTATGCTTTGCTGAAATCACTCTCCGTCTGCGTACTTTTCAGCTGCTTTCTACTGTTGGAGCACCCAGCGCAGTACTGGCCGGTCTTCAGTTGAAGGAGGCTCTTCCAAATACCTACAGGTGCAAACACCAGGGACTGAACCTGGGACCTTCTGGGTGCAAAATGGGTGTTCGGTCAGTTCTCGCTTTTCCCCTGTGAGAATATGGAGTCCATCTCGTCTACTACAGTGAGGGGCAGCAGTTTAGGGCCTTCTCTCCCAGTCTCTGTGTCCTGAAATCCTTCATCTAGAGAGGAAAAAGGAGCACAGAGCAATGCCAGTTGTGGCATAGAGGTTACAGTGTCTGTCCGACTGTGACCTTCGGCTAGTCACTGTCTCCCAGATAGATCAAGATTGAGGGGCAGCAGTGTAGGGCCTTCTCTCCCAGTCTCTGTGTCCTGAAATCCTTCATCTAGAGACGAAAAAGGAGCACAGAGCCCTCTGGCTATAGAAGAGCAATGCCAGTTGTGGCATAGAGGTTACAGTGTCTGTCCGACTGTGACCTTCGGCTAGTCACTGTCTCCCAGATAGATCAAGATAGGGAGGTGTGTTAGTCTATCTGTAGCAGGAGAAAAGAGCAAGCGTCCAGGAGCACCTTCAAGACTAACACAAATTGTGGCATGGGATTAGCTCTTGCGTGTCATTGCTCACTTCTTCAGATAGCTTAAAGTGGGTGGCGGTGTAAGTCTGTCGGTAGCAGTAAAAAAGAGCACGAGTCCAGCAGCACTTTAAAGATTAACACAATTTGTGGCAGGAAAGGAGCTTTCATGAGTCACCGATCACTCCTTCAGATAGATCAAGATGGGTGGCTGTGTTAGTCTGTCTGCAGCAGGAGAAAAGAGCAACAGTCCAGGAGCACCTTCAAGACTAACAATATTTTGGGCAGGGTCCTGAGTCACTGCTCACTTCTTCAGATACCAATATTTTTGGAGGGCCCATGATACAGCCTCCTGGCTGAACCTCATTTATTTACAGATTTATATCCCACTTTTCTCTATGACGGAGACCCAAAGCAGCTTACAAGAGTGTTCTCCCCAGCTCCACTGTAACCTCTCAACAACATCCATGCAGGCATTAGGCCAAGGGTCAAAGTAGACCAGGGTTCCCCAACATGGTGCTTGTGGGTGCCATGGTGACCACTGGCAGTTTTCTTGGCGACCGCCAAGTGTTCTTAGAAAGTGGGAGAGGCCAGGCGGGGATTTGGCCCAGCAAGGCTGCTGACTGGCCACTGGAGATTTGATTGACTGTGCCGATTTTAAAGCGATCGCTTTGGTAGCAGCTGTCCCCACAGCACAAGGATCTTCACTGCGTGACTGCAAGTCAGCTGGGGCAGCCATTTTGTGGCCAGCTCCCTCTCCTGCAGCAGCCACTTTGTGGTAGCCATTTTGTGGCTGTGCCCACCACTCTGTGTCAGAATTCCAAAGGTGACCACCGGCTGAAAAAAGTTGGGGAGACCTGAACTAGATACTTCTTTTTAAAGGAGTTGGATTCAGGTCTCTTGAGCCAGATGGCAGCTGCACCAAACTCATTGTTCAAATGCTGCAGGGGCCCGATTTGGCTCTCAACATCCAGACCCCAAAATGGGACAGAGAGCACTCCCTGGTTTCGTTTCTGGTGAGGAGGCTCCCCTCAGCTGAACTGTTTGTAACACCCTCTGGTTAGAGACTGTGCCACACTTTGGAGGGCTGTACCGCACCTGGCATGCTGTGGGAGCAAATGAGTTTCCCGTCAGAGGAGTGGGTCGTGTACCTGGCTTGGGGGGCTTGCTGGGTGGCACAGGGGGCACTTTAGGCGGTGTGCTGCCTGCAATCCAGCTGACTCTGGTTCCACCTGGTGGAGGCTGGCCTTTCCCTGTCAAGAACAAAAGGAAGCGGAAGCGGACTTTTGTTACTGAATTTTTGCAAGAAACCCTTGCATTGGGGGGGGGGGAAGAGTGGATTTGGGGAGGTTTTCTTTTTTTGCCTGGGCCACTGCCAATTCATGACCATTTCTTCTGCCAAGAGAGCAGGCTGACAGCCCAGCGAGAGCCCTCCTGGCTGCTCTGGCCCCATCGACAACAGCTTTGTGCTCAGACCATTGAGCCAGACCCACTTACCTCTGGGCGTCTCCGTTTGCCTGATCTCAGCCTCATCTGGGGGAAAAAATACAAAACGGGCATCAAAGAGACGGAGAGACAAAGGGTCCCTCTGTTCCCACTCCAGACCTTAGAAATCAGGGGCAAAATCTCCATCTCTGGGCAGACACCCAGCTTTCTAACCCCCCAGTTCTAAAACAAACAGACAAAAATGTGTAGGGGAAGGAGTTCTGGGCCGCAGACATTACATGCGCTTTATTAATAGACTGAATATCAATCAGTCCCCGCACTAGAGATGATTGACCTATTTGGAAAGAGCCACTATTGTTCCACATGGGACACAGCAGCCGGAGGAATTTAAGGATGGATTTAATTAGCAAAAATTATATATTAATTTGGGGGATCTTTCTTGACAGCTTGACAGCAAACCGAAAGAGCGGCTGTGGTTCAGAGACTGAGCAAGTGGGCACCACAGGGGAGTCTTTCCCCCAGTTACAAAATATATAGAAAAGCAACAACATAAAACCGATGTCTTATTATGTGTGTGCCTTAACTCAGCATCTAAAATGTAGCATTTGAAAGCCTATATTTTATTTTACTTTATTTATGTGCAGTTTTCCTCCCCAGAAGGGACCCAAAGTGGCTTACAATATCCTACCCTTCTCCATTTTATCCTGACAACCACCCCTGTGAGGTAGGCTAGGCTGAGTGTGTGTGACAGACTGGCCTCAGGTCACCCAGCAAGCTTCTGTGGCAGAGTGGGGATTCGAACCTGGCTCTCCCAGATCCTAGCCCGACACTATGGCCGTGATCACACGGGCAGTTTGGCCCGACACAGCCACCCCGCCCCTCCGGATCAAATGGGCGCAGTCAGACAGCCACATCTGTCAGGCGTTCCCCAGCCATACTTTTCTCGTCATAGGACAACTTGGAGCCGGGTTAAAAAGGCACCACATCACAAGTGATGTTTTCAGTTCCCCACGCAGTCATTGCACATGGCTGGATGTCTGAATGTGGGGAGCATGCGCAGAACAGAGCTGGCAGTCTGAACCTGCAGATCCATTCTGCTGCTAGGGAGGGTTTTTTTAAAAAACTGCCTATATGCGCATGTGTGTGCATGCACATGTGTGCGCATGCGTATTTATGCATGCATGATTTGAGGGATTTTTTTGGCAGTGCACTCCATGGCTGAGGTGCTGCAATAATGTGGATGCTTTACCACGGGATGTCTCCGTGGGTAACCCACAGCAGGGTGTGCTGTGCGGCAGATATGGCCCGCAACACTTCCAACCGATTCAATTAGAGGCGGCACCATATCACGCCAAGCCGCCAGTGTGACCGTGGCCAAAGGCCACTACACCATGCTGGGAGACATAGGTTCAAACTCCTCCTCTGCCAGGAAATTCTCTCTCTCGGCCTCAACTGTTGTCAGGATAAAAAGGAGAGAGAGAACCATGCGTGCCACCCTGAGCAATTTAGAGGAAGGGATTCAAATTAAATCAATAGCAATTATTACAATTTATTATTTATAAAAGGGGGGGAAGTGGAGCGGCCTGATAGCATACAACAGTCCTTGCATTTGTCCTGTACAGTTGAGAAGTCTGTGAACATTTTAGGACATCGCCGCAGCTCTGCCAACAGTGGGCTCGCCAGTCACGGAGGACATCCAATTTTCAATACCGAACATTGATCCCGAGCCTCTGTGCGACTCTCAGCTCACCTTCAGGGTTCATGTAGGTCTGCTCTGGTTCATCCTCCACCATGTATTCGTTCTCAGGCATGCTGGCTCGAGGGGTCTGAGCTGGTGGGACGGGTGGAAGAGGTGGAGGGGTTATTTGTGGCTGGCTTCTTGGAGGCAGCAAGGGCTTCTTGGGTTGCTCTGAGACAACTGCTGGGTAGACAGAAGTGCACAGGTGGAATGAGCTGAGTCTCAGGACCTCTCCGTGATGCCTGGAGCAAATTCTAGAACTTGCACCAGTCATGTGCCAATTTGGGGCCTCGTTAGGGAGAAAGTAAAATTTAAAAGTAAGCAATATTAATAGAATCGCTAACTCCGGGTTGGGAAATTTCTGGAGATTTGGGGTGAAGTCTGGGAAGGGTGGAGTTTAGGGAGGGGAGGGACCTTAAGTGGGATACAACGCCAGAGAGTTCACTCTCCCAAGCAGCCATTTTATCCAGGGAACTGATCTCCATAGTCTGGAGATCAGTTATAATTCCAGGAGACCTCCAGGCCTCACCTGAAGGTTGGTAACCCGATTAAAATGAATAAACATCATGTGTTCCCCTGTCCCCAACATATACATGCTGCAATGGTAACATGCATGCCTTAAATTCATTTATTTCAGAGGCTGGGTCAAGGGGTGTCAGAACTCACAGCCAACAATGTAGTACACGCTTATCAGGAAAGGTAATACTTTATTGAAGAGCTATAGATGCAGTAACATAGGCACTGTTAAGAATGGCGGCTGCCCCTGGGGCATAATAGGTTATAGGGTATTCGTATGCAAACCACCACCCCCACTGCCCTGGCCAATTAGCTACACTGCCGCACGCAGGAGAAGGCGCTCAGGCCATTTGCGCTGAAGCTGGGAACCAAGCTCGCTCCCACGGTTCCCTCAGAACTAGACATCCCCATCCCACCACCTGCAGAACTTAGAGATAAGCATTACAGCAGCAAAGAAGCACAGAAGGAATGCAAAAGCGATTAGAGCACAACTGACCCCCCCCCCAACCTCCATGGCAGCTTAGCTGACAAGGGGAAGAGCTGGATTTTCAGGGTTTGCTAGGAGATAGAACAAAGTTTGAGTCCAGTGGCACCTTTAAGACCAACAAAGCTTAATTCTGGGTATAAGCTTTTGTGTGCATGCACGTTTATACCCAGGATTAAACTTTGTTGGTTTTAAAGGTGCCACTGGACTCAAACCTTGTTCTGTTGCTTCAGACCAGCACAGTGACCATAGTTCCCTCTAAGCTGAGTTGGTGTGAGCTAGCTCACAGATTTTTAGCCTCCGGCTCACAGATTTTTGTCTTAGCTCAGGAAGAATGGCTCCAAAGCAAACTGATTTATGCAGCAGCCAAATCGCTCACTCACAACTTTAATGCCAGTAGCTCACAAAGTAGAATTTTTGCTCACAAGACTCCATATCTTAGAGGGAACATTGACAGTGACCCACCTGAATCCACCTCCTAGCTAGAAGATAGGGTTTTGCCCCATCCATTGGCATTTGCACTAGAAAGCGGAAATGTCTGCAAACATTCCAGGACATCACAGGAACTCAGCCAGACATCAGGGTTTCAAAACCGACCTTCACTTGCTACAGAATTTGGGTTACCTCAGTGCAATGTTGAGAACTTTGATATCTTTATACGCACAGTGTACACAGAGACCCAGCCAGTAGTGGAAACAATCTCTATGCAGGGTAGTTCTGTTAAAACTGACCCAGGGGTTGGAGGAACCTGTTTTTGCTGCCTGCGTCAGACTGCAAAAGCAGAAAGCAACTGGCAAAGCCCCTGGAATCCCAGAGGGCAAGATCCAAGTCATTCAAAGTTGGGTGCATCTCCCAAGTGCCTAGCCCTCAGCGAGAAGGAAAAGATCAGTTTTGGCATAAGCCAAGAAGAGTCACCTCTTCGGGGGATATCAGGCAGTCGGGGGGGCTTTGGGATCATCTGCGTGGTTTCGCCACTTTCGTTATCCGTCAACACAAACTCTGTGGAAACAAGCAAGGGAAAGAAGAAGAGAAGGGGTGAGATTACCAGAAAGTCCTGGCTAGGGATTTTAAGAGCTAGATGGGAAAGTAGTAGAGAAGAGTGTCTGGTCCCCAGCTAATTCACTTTCCACACACACTATTGGCAATTTGTTAGAACTGAGGAAATGTGCGGGAAATTACAAGATATAGGTAAAAGCATAAAATTCCACATCCATACACGTCACCTCTACCCCTGGTGTTAGTATGGCAACACAGACAGCTATATGGTGCCCTATCTAGGCCAGACTGGCAGAGAATGGTAGTCTCACGGGAAACTGACTTGGGGCACTTCTTCATGAAAGTTACAGCTTCTACTCCCATGCACTCCAACAACATACACACACCCCCGCTTAGGAATTCAAAATGACAAGCGAAGGTAACGAGAAACAGAGTTTAAAGAAATCAAAAGTTAGCCTGAGCTTGACAGAGAGCAAGAGTCCAGGGCAGCCCAGTAGCTAAGGACTTTTTAGGGAGGGGGCCTGGGGGGCCCCACCTGCTAATCCAATCAAAGGCTCCAGGGCAAGGGCTGCAGCAGCCACAGCCTCTGGGTCCAGCTCCCCTCCGCCAAGGAGCCCCAGTGCCTCTTCCCGGGGCACAGCACCAGGGACAGCCTCTGAAATTACTGCCCTTGTCCTCCCTGCCAACAGGCTGACAGGCAATCAAGGGGAGCTGGGGTAGGGGAGCCGAGGCTCAGGAAGGGGGCCCATAAAAACTGCTAGGGGGCCGGGCCCCGTGGGCCCCACGTTAGCTACGGGCCTGGTCCAGGGGTACCTTCAAGACCAACATTTGTGGTAGGGCAGGAGATTTCGTGAGTCACTGCTCACTTCTTCAGTCTGTCTGCAGCAGGAGAAAAGAGCAAGAGTCCAGGGGCACCTTCAAGACTAACAACATTTGTGGCAGAGGAGGAGCTTTCGTGAGTCACTACTCACTTCGTAAGATACAAAGTAATGTGATTATGTGTAAATATTTCCCCTTCCCACCCTGAGTTGTGTTGTGGAGGTGGCACATACCAGCGAGTAAAAGGAAGGGTATTTAAAGAGACATGTGTCTCTTCAAATACCTTCTTGGGGCTTGTGAAGAAAGAGCCAGCAAGGGGTACAGAGGAAGAGCTGGCAGGGGTAAAGAGCACAGTGCACCATGGGGGTGGGTGGGTCTGCCATCCTCCCAGGGTGGTGCAGGGCTCATACATGGGGGCATTGCCCCCAAATGCCCCTTTGTGGCTACGTTCATGCCCTGCCATAAATGTTGTTAGTCTTGAAGGTGCTGCTGGACTCTTGCTCTTTTCTCCTGCTGCGGACAGAATAACACAGCCACCCATCTTGACCTATCTGAAGAAGTGAGCTGTGACTCATGAAAACTCCTCCCCTGCCACAAATTGTGTTAATCTTTAAAGTGTTGCTGGACACTTGCTCTTTTCTACTGCTGCAGACAGAAAAACATGACCACCCATCTGGAGCTATCTAGACAGGAAATAGAGATCCATCGTGACCACGGAGGCTTGGAGGCTTACACTAAGGAGCTTTGGGACAGTCTATAGCTCCCTCTGATGGTGACCTCAAGGGGGATCAGAAGATATCACAGCTGCTGAATCCACCTTTACCTACAAACAGAGCCAAGTGGGATCTGTTTCTGGGCAGGGACGTCCCCCTAGCCTCTGGCTTGTGTGCATCTATTAAGCTTGTTATTGAATTTCTCATCCCAGCGGGTTTGATGCAATAATCCCCATTATGTTTTGGAATGTCCCTAGCAGGAGCCTTGCTTTTCATGCCAGCAGCTGTGCCCTTGTGCCAAAATGCCCTCAGATCTATACGTTTTTCAGCCTTTTTTTGCAACAGCATCAAAACAACATCAAAGAAATGCAGAACAGCAGCAAGAAAAGTGGGGATGTCGGGACACAGGAGTAGAATCAAAAATCATGTGCCCCACTCGTCCTGATCTGGCTACTGCATTGAATGTCCCTAGCAGGAGCCTTGCTTTTCACACCAGCAGCCAAAATGTGCCAAAATGCCCTCAGATCTATGCGTTTTTCAGCCTTTTTTTGCAACAGCATCAAACAACATCAAAGAAATGCAGAACAGCAGCAAGAAAAGTGGGGATGTCGGGACACAGGAGTAGAATCAAAAATCATGTGCCCCACTCGTCCTCATCTGGAAAAGGAAGCTCTGATGGTTCTTTAAGACAATGATTCCCAGCCTTTTGGGTGTGGTGACCTGCGAGTCCAAATTTATTGGGTGTGGTGGTGACCCGTCAGGCCCGTAGCTAACGCGGGGCCCACGGGGCCCGGTCCCCTCCTTTTTCTTCTGGGCCTCCTCCCTCCCGGGCTGTCCCCGAAGTGCCTCAACTCACCACCTGCGTGCCACTTTGCACTCTGACTGAGAAACACCCCGACTTAAATCTTCTTTGGACTGCAAAAACCCCGGGTGGAAGACAGTCACACCTTTTTTTAACCGGGGGGGGGGGTAATTTATGCAGGATGTCAAAAGCGGGAGGGGGGAGAGAAGCGGCCTTCTGCTGAGCCGGGGGTGCCATGGCGTGAAATTGACCAGCACGCTGAAACTGACTCAAAACCGCCCCCCCATGGCCCCCTCCCAAAAAAGTCCCTAGCTACCGGGCTGGAAACCACCCCTGGTATGAATCCTTTTCTTGGCTCAGACCTTTCCCAGGCTGCTTCTCCAGAGGTCTGCTCAAAGTAGCTGCCAAACCAATGTTACCAAGTCAACAGAAAATGATTTCTAGAGGATACAAACAGTTAAATGTTTCTGTTTGGGCTGGAAGATTAAGCCTGGAGAAAGAATGCCTCACTGAGCTCTGGTGAGTTGAGGTCAGCTAAATTCCCCAGACTAGAAAAGCAGGTAACCTTGCAAAGGCCTCCCACCAAAGGCATTAACTATGGGGGGGCTTGGGGGCTCAGGCCTTCCCTGGATTGGGGAGGACTGAGCCTCTCCCACGCAACCAGTGACAGGCAATAGTGACAAACTTTATGTTTAGTAAAATGTTTTCCAATCCATTCTAGATTATGTTTATTAAAATGTATTCCAATCCATACAGGCAATCTGTATAGATCTTCAGAGATATGAATGGGGTAATGGATCCTGTGAATAAATGCATTTTTCTCCTGGAACGTTGGCAAGCAGGAAAATTTCCCCCATGTGGGTTTTTTCCTCTGTAAAGAAGGAAGTCTGTGTGTGATGACCTTCCAGGCTCACCTTCTTACAAATGCTAATTGAGCTAGCAGGATAGACAACGGGATGGCTAAACATCCCCCTTCTCCCTCCTCTCTTCTCCAAGCAGGGAGGTATCAAATGCTGCCAGGGAGTCTTTAGGAAGACAGATCTCTGGAGAAAGGAAACGCTGCCTTGACCTGTGCGGGGAAAGAGATCGGATAACATTCCTTGCAACAGGAAGAGAAGGTCTCTTGCAGCTGCATCCATCAGGGGAGACTAGGGCTGCCAACCCCCCCGGTAGGGCGGAATTCCCCCCGCCCCGGAGGCCCGTTACCCGACGCCGGGGAATCGGGGCCCGGGGGGAACTCCGCCCTGGCGTGCGCGTCACCCGGGGTAGAATCTCATGGTCAGAAATACTTGAGAAGAGTTCAAGAGCGGTGGGAGTTTCTTAAAAGTGAAATCTTGAAGGCACAATCACAAATGATTCCTATGAGAAGGGAAATGGCGTGGCCCCGCCCAGCGTGTGACGTCACTTCCGGGTGATGCTCCGGCGGCACAGCGCGCGCACACTTTTCAAGACGACTCCCGGACCGGCTGGACGCTCCCCCGCCGGTAGGGATTTTACATTTGGCAACCCTAGGGGAGACTGACCTGAGGTCTAGGGAAGGTGGCCATTTTTTCTATCCCACCGGTCTAGAGGGCTGGAGGAGACTTAATATTGTAAACGGTAATTGTGATCTGCAAAACTTTTCGGTTGTATCTTTGCCCTCTCTAGATTAATAACTAAGGTTTTTGATATCCAGCACATATCAATCCTTGAATATGTTTGGCGTCTTTTGGAAAAGAAAGTATAGTCCTTAACCCTGGCTGGCTCCACCCACTTTCAATGTAGCAACAATCAGACTACAAAGCCTCTGTTGGGCCCAACATACTTGCTTGGCTCCAATTTACATTTGGGGGGAAAGTGAGATTGGGGGGACATGCAGATCAGAGGCCTTTTAAAATTTCCTTTTGACCTGTGTGCAGCCCAGAGAGAACAAGGAATGTGCACTCTGTATGTGTTCATGCTCTTCATTTTGCTGTTACCTAAAATGGTGTGGTACAGTTTCAAAGGGGCAGCCAACTAGCTAATGCTTAGAAAAAACTACACCAAATGTGTTCCTATAGGATTTGGGGATTCTTTTGGTAGATAGATCTTTTGCATCTTCTTCAAGCCTGTGGTTTTTCTATGTTTGCTGAAGTGGATGCTGGACCAGATCCTTTTAAAAGTTAATTAATGACCTCAGCAAGCCTGTTAAGCATTCTTTTTAAAATGTCTACACTCTAAAGAGTTGATCAAGTAGGTGTGTATTCACAATTGTTCACCACTTAGGCAGCTACAGCTAACATGAACTGGTTTCAAGCCTGTAATAGTGTTAGGAAATCATTGATAATATCTACAGCAGTTTACACAATTGCTTTTCCTCAGATGTGTCCCAACACATGAGCAAAACTGAAAAGTTTGCCACAGGAGAGGATATACATTCTAAACCTTTACAAAACTGACTTTGGATGCTGCCTGACTACAGCTTCATTGGGATATGTTTTTGGATATTGCAAGACATGGAACTTTTAAGCCTTCGTAATGTGATTGATCTGTTCAGTAAAGAACAAGGGAAAAGTCTGCATCAGCTACTACCAGAATTAGTTAAACTTCCCAGAATAGGCTTTACCGTACCTGTTTCCTCCTGAACCTCAGAAAGGTCAATCTCATGCCTTTGTAGAATAAAGACCTTTCTACAGTCAAGAGAGCCAGTAGAGTGCACGGACTCTAATCTGGGAGAACTGGGTTTGATTCCCCACTCCTCCACTTGCACCTGGCTGGATGACCTTGGGCAAGCCATAGTTCTGATAAGAGCTGTTCTTGAAAAAGAACAGTTTCTGTCAGAGCTCTCTCAGCCCCACCTACCTCACAGGGTGTCTGTTGTGGGGAGGGGAAGGGAAAGGAGTTTGTAAGCCGCTCTGAGACTCTTTTGGGTAGTGAAAGGCGGGGTATATCCAATCTCTTCTCTTCTTCACAGACATAAACAAATCTCTCAGGAAATCGATCTTAATGTTATAGCTAATGAGTTCATTCAAAGAACATCAATTAGAACAAACACATTCAATGATTTAAGTACAGGGTTTCTGAATTGTTGCATCTTAACAAGTGGGTTGTACTTAGACGAGGCAATCTGTATAGGTTTGCCACTTATCATACCAACACATGGCAAGTACTGGGGTGGGAAGGTGACGGGAAATTGGAAAGGACAGGTAGGATATAGCAAGCGAGGATGCTTGTGGGAACAGGAGAAAGAATAATAGGGAATTGGGAGAATATTTGATTTTATTGTAATTTTTTTAAAATGTAAATAAAAAAACAGTTTGCATTGTTAATTAAAAGTTAAAGCTGTATTTCAGCTGTCTGAAGATCATTTGCTGAAGCAAATTTCCATACAAAGTTACCCTCCTATTAATGAATGTCCAGGAAAACGTCTAAAACGTTTCCCCACAGGCTTTTCCGTGTTGCCTTTCTTACTGTTAAATTTGTGACCAGTATTTTGTCCTATGCACATGGTATGTATATTTGCAGATCTTAAAGTGAGAATTTCAAAAGTGAATTTTTAAAAAAAGGAAACATGGCCCCGCCTCCATAGATAGTGACAATGGAGGCCCCTCCTTGTGATGTCACTGGCTCCTCCCTATGATGTCACTGGGGGGCCCCACGATCCTTTTAAGGACCTAACAAAGCAACGCCTCTGGCCCAGCCCCAGGCACCCCCCTCCCCGAAACTGGAAAGTCTACGTCCCTGCCTCCTACTGGTTGTGGGTATGTCCCTTCATTCCACAAACGTACCCAGGGTTTCCGCATAGCTGTCGTCAAGCTGCAGGGGGATCAGGGTGTGTTTGCTGGTTTTAACAAAGAATTCCACCACGCCTGCCAGAGAGGAGCAGCAGTACTGCGGGAACAAGGAAACAAAGGACAATGAACAAAACAGCCCTTCCCTTGGATGCCCTGCTAACAAAGGGCTTCAAACCGTTTCACGGCTGACTGCTCAGAGAGGATTACCATGCAATTCTAGGCATGCTTACTCAGAAGTAAGCCCACTATGTTCAGTGGGGCCTGAGTCTTGGGTGCACGGGGCTGCGGGCTCCTGGACTTCAGTTCTGCCCTCATTTCCCAGCACAGCCTTGCCCTGTAACCGTATAGGCCTCGAGAAAAAGAAATGGGCTTTTCCTTCAAGAGAGGCTTCCCCTGTGGAAATGGACAGAGGGAGCCTTCCACGGCACGGAGGAACTTTATTATTTATTTATTTATTTAATTCAATTTATACCTGCTTCCTGAAATGAGTCTGCCCGTCCCCTCCACCCCAGGTGTCGCGGTGCCCCATATGCCCGGAACCCCCTCCCTAAGCCCGCCTACTGCCTTATACCAAATCAGACCCTTGGTCCATCAGTATTGTCTGCTCAGACTGCCAGGGTCTCTCCAGGATCTCAGGTGGAGGTCTTTCACCTGCCCCTGAACCTTTTACACTGGAGATGGCGGGGACTGGACTTCCTGCATCTACTGAGCAAGTGTCCTGCCACTGAGCCACAGCCCCTCCCTTTGCTGACATGCCAATGGATCTGCCTTATTCCCTGGCTGCTCCATCCAGCCCATGGCCTGAGGCACGGAAAGACCTTTCCCAGCACCTGCTGCGACCCAAGACCGTTTGCCTGCTGGAGATGCCAGGGACTGAACGAGGGGCTTTCCACAGGTAGCTAGTAAGCTTAGCTGCACTCCTGCTAAATCCAGGCCCTAGACTTTCTATTTACCCACGTGGGGCAGCCCCAATTTCCTGCACTTGAGGAACTGAGGAGTAGAAAATGGACTCCACACAGTGACAGTCTTGGAATTTCTCCTGGTCTCAATGGTAAATGCCACAGACTAGGGGAGGCAGCATAGAATGTCACCCAGGAGTGACATCACATCCTCCCCCCAACTCCACCCCAACCAGGCACCACCCTCATCCCCAGATCTTCCAGCCTTTGCTGAGGCAATGTTGGGAGCCCGACCAGGAACTGCCATCTTACCGGATCCTCAACATCAATGATGTATTGTTTCCCAACTTGGTTGATTTTATAGTGCTTTAGAACAGCGGTTCTGCAACAGAGAAGAAAGGGCCCTCGATTAAAAAAAATGGCCTTCCCAGGTCATGAGAATGTAACAAGAATCCCACTGGATCAGACCAAGGAGGGTTCATCTAATCCAGCACCCTGTTCTTGCAGTGGCCAACCATAGGCCCATAAGCAGAGCCCAGTGGCCAAAACAATCCTCGGCTGTTCCTTTCCAGAGGTATACTGCCTCTGAACAGGGAGGTTCCATTCAGCCGTCATGGCTGACCACCCTTGAAGGTGTGCTCCTCCTTGAGCTGGCCTAAGCCATATGAAAGTTATCAAAAGCAAGGACCATTGCTACCACCTGTGGCACCATGTTCTGCAGGTTTACTGAGCACTGCCAGAAGTACTTTCTTTACTTGCCCATCAACTTCATGGGGTGTACCCCTAGTTCTGTGAGGAGAGGTCCCCCGCTGGCAACCTCTGGGAGACAGGAGGACAATGGCGTACTAATTCAAATGGCACAGCAATGCCACCTCGTAACTGGAAGTTCCAGGTGCGATGTCCCCTGCCTCAGACCTCCAGACTGAGTGGCAAGAGAAGCTAGACAGCTAGATAGGCACACTGATCTTTCTTCCTGTATCTACTCTTCTGCCACTATCCTCTTTGATGTGCAGACTGTGCCCTCAGGGACAAATTTCCCTTTCCTGCTTCTCTGTCACTCTGAATGAAGACTTGCTCTCCACCCGCACGCACCAAGAGAGGGTCATGCTGTCCTCTCTTGGCACCATGAGGCAGATTGGCCTCTCGCCGTCCGCCTCCATCCTTTAGCTCGTAAGTTAGCCATCTATCAGTCTCTCCTCTTTCCTATCCAAAGTGTACTTCTCAAATAAAGAGAGAAGTGTTTCTCTTCTAAACTTGCAATGTGGCTCTGTGTAGCTCTGTAATCTAAGTAATCTGGTAGAAGTGACTGTCATGATCTGGGCTGTGCCACCAGGGGCCTACAAACCCCAGAAAGCCTTGGGAAGTTTTGGCGCCGATTTTGACCAATAGGGAAGAAGAGGGCTGGGGAATATAGGAACTGGTACAAGAGGGAAAGCTGTTCTTCTTCCCAGGGAACAGGGCCAGAAGGGACTGAGGCTGCTGTGGGGAAGAAACCCTCATCCTGAGGAAAGGGTGAGTAGTCTAAGGCCACTTAAGATAGTGAGCTAGGGACAGTATATATTTAGACGCATTAGGTCATTGGATTTCTTTTCTTTTCACCCACTTACTGTTATTATTCTGCACCTTGTTTGTTTGACCTCCTATAAAATAAACTATTTTCATTGTTCACTCTGCCTGGTCCTCACGCCTATTATTCGGCCAAAAAGGAGGTCTAAAGGCCTGGGAGGGTGCTCTGGGCCTTCTCAGGGGAGCCTAGAACCAGAGTGGTGGCAGCGTCAGGTGACACCCCACCTGAGCCGTGACAGTGACGCTCTTGCGTTTGTAGCTGTATTTAAGCACTCTGCTAACTAATGGTGACTGGACTAACCAAACCAGTTAACCTCAATACCCGACGTGACTCACCACATCTTAGAATGATAGAATCATAGAGTCAGAAGGGACCTCCAGGGTCATCTAGTCCAACCCAGGCAGAAAATTCACAAATACCTCCCCCTCCACACACACCTGCAGTGACTGCTGTTCCACGCCCAGAAGATGACAAAAAACCTCCAGGATCTCCAGCCAAACTGGCCTGGAGAAAAATTGCTTCCTGACCACAAAGTGGCAATCAGCATTTCCTTGGGCGTGTAAGAAAGGGCCACAAGAACCGAGCACTGAGGCAACCCTTCCTGCCCTCCCTCTCATGATCTGCCTAAGTTCACAGAATCCGCATTGCTGTCAGAGGGCCATCTAGCCTCTTTCTGAAAACCTCCAAAGAAGAAGAGCCCACCACCTCCCGAAGAAGCCTGCTCCACTGCGGAACTGCTCTAACAGTCGGGAAGTTCTTCCTAATGTTTAGCTGGAAACTCACTCGACTCACTTGGCTGTTCTAGTCCCCCAGCTCAAGCCTCGGCACCCCAAACAGCTGCGGGCCAGACTCACCCACTCACCACCTGGCGCGTGGTCACTGAGATGCTCTTGCCATCCCTTCCTGGGCGCAGCAGCATGTTCCCACAACTCTTGTTCTTCTCCAGCAGCGCCTCGGCTTCTGTCCTGGAGACTCTGAAAAAACAGCTGGGGGGGTGGGGACAGAGAAAGCTGGCAAATACCATCCCGGCCCAGGTTCCCTCCGTCCGCCTTCACCCAGCCTCAGGCTTCCCCATCTGTGAAATGGGCTTAATAGCGCCCAACACTTTTTGATTGATGAGAACTAAATCGCCCCTTCCAGATGATTGCCTTCTACAGGTTGCCAGCTCTGGGTTGAGAAGTTGCTGGAGATTTGGGGGTGCAGCTTGGGAGGGGCAGGGCTTGGGGAGGGGAGGGGAGGGACCTCGATGGGGTAGGATGCCGTAGAGTCCACTCCTCCAAAGCAGCCCCAGGGGGAACGGATCTCCATCATCTGGAGATCAGTTGGAATTCCAAGAGATCTCCAGGCCCCAGCTGGAGGCTGGCAACCCTACCTTTGACTCTCTTGCATTTCAAAAACAGGCCCCTTTCTTATTTGGGGCGTAACAGAACTCAGACTCAGAGCCCTTCCCTTCTTTCTCCACTGATATCTCCATGTTGTAAAGCTACCAAATCAATGAATAAAGAGACCGGATTGTCTTCCGAGGAGAAGAGCTGGTTTTTATTCTCCACTTTCCCCTAACTCAAAGAGTCTCAAAGCGATTTCCAATCGCCTTTCACTTCCTCTCCCCACAGCAAGCACCTGGGGAGGCAGGTGGGGCTGAGAGAGTTCTGGGAGAACTGGGACTGGCCCAAGGTCTCCCAGTGGGCTTCATGTGGGTGGAGGAGTGGGGGAACAAACCCGGTTCTCCAGATTAGAGTCTGCCACTCTTAACCGCTACACCATGCTGGCCCTAGGCTGACAAGTCCCAGTTTTACCTAAAGTTTCAGGATTTCAGCCTTCTTCTAAAGATCTGCAGGAGAAGAACTCAGGGCAAGGGATCGCAATTTGAGTGGGCAGCCCATTGGCTAAAGAGCCTTTTCTCTAAGCTCCACCCCACATCCATCAAGCCCCACCCTCCAAACCCCTTGTGTTCAATTTTCTACCTTCACCAGATGACATTTGACTCCTCCCTCACCAATTAAGCTCCGCCCCCTGCTTGACAGGCCCCACCTCTTGGCCCCCTGGCTCCGCCTCCCCAACTCTCAAATTCAGCACTTCAGGGAATCTGGCAATCAGCTAGAGCCAGGAAACAGGCAGAGGTGGGAAATGCAGCAATGTTGGGCCTGTAAGGAGATAACATTCCTGTGTCCATGCTGCTCAGCTTGGATTTAGTTCTGCCGCTACAGACTTCAGACCACTGTGTGGGTGCGCCTGTATTAAGTACCATCAATTCGCTTCTGGCACCCCTGTGAATGAATGATCTCCAAAACATCCTCTCATGAGCAGCCTCGCTCCAGTCTTGCAAATCCCTTGGCAGAATCAATCCGTCTCTTCCTAGCATTCTTGCCTTTTCCAGAGTAAAGTTGGAGTCCACTGGCACCTTTTATTCTGCACACAAAAGCTTCTACCCAGAACAAAACTTTCTTGGCCTTGAATGGGCCTGACTGGACTCCAACTTTATTCTGCTGCTTCAGACCAACACAGCTACTTGTCTTCTCCAGTGACTTTCGCCTTCTCATAATGTGACCGAAGTATGATAGCCTTACGTCTACCCACCTGAAACTACCTATTAATACAGTTATTCTCTTAATTGCTTCTTGAAGGAATGGGAGAGGATAGAAACCAAACAAAACTATATGGAGCTTTTACATGCTGCCTTATTTGAATGGACTGAGAAGCCTCTGCCCCCAAGGAGCATACAACTCTACCCACTCTGGATGTTTTGCCTCTGCTGCCTCTCCTCCAGGCGGAAGGGAGCACTCCGTGATCCTGGGGCTGGGGAAACCTTCTTGTGAGTCAGCCAGATCCATCTTGAACCGCTGCTCCCTCTCCTTCTCAAGAGCTTCGGAGAGCATGTAGATGTGGCCGGGGAGCAAGGCCAGGCTAGAGGGGACCTTCATCTGCAGAGGAGCAGAGCACAGGGTTAGAGGCCAGCTGGCCCATGAGGCTGAGTTTCTTGGAATCGGTTTTCGGTGGCCACACAGGTTTTCAGGAAGGCAAAATGAGACCGGGGGAGGGACCATGGCTCATGAGTGGAAAAGCCTCTGTTTGACGATCGCCTAGAGTGGGCTGGCCCTTAGGGGCGCCAAACTGCACCCGGCCCCATACTATGGGAGTTTCTTGATTATTTGTGTTTTTCATTCTTCCTAAAATACATTTATTTTTGCAAAATGGTCCGCACACTTAACCACTACACCAAACTGGTTCTCACACCAAACTGGTCCCAGGTTCAATCCCTGGCATCTTTAGTTGAAAGGCTCAGGTAATAAGTGACATAAAAGACCCTTTTCTGCCTGAGACCCTGGAGAGCAGCTGCCAGTCTGAACAGACAGTAGTGATGCTGATGGACCGATGGTCTGATTCAGGGAGATGGCAGCTTCAAACATGTGAGGTCATGTATGTGAGACACGCAAATCTGGCAGAACACACCAGCATCGCTGGCGTCTGCAGCTAACTACCCTCCCTTTCCCATCTGCCACATTTCAGCTCGCCCTTCTCCTCTGGTGTGCTTCCAACAGTTTCTAAATCTCTGCCGGCCTCAAAAAAAGTCACTGTGAAATATCTACAGTGTCATCCTGAGCAAGTTTGCTTACAATCCTACTCAGGTCTATTCAGTGGGTCCTACTCCCAGGAAAGCTGTAATGATTTAATGTTTTGGTGTGTGTGTTTCTTTAAATGTTTAGTTTGACTGCAGTACTGTAAGAAGAGTGATAGAGGGAGACAAGTGTGATGTGACTGAGAGTGGGAGGAAGGGTGTCTATGAGAGGATTCTATGTGTGAAGTTTGAAGAGTCTATGACTATGGGAGCTTTTGAGTCTATTCTGTGTGAATAAGACAAACAGTTTAGTCTGTGTGAATATGAGAGTTTGAGTCTATTCTGTGTGAATAAGACAAACAGTTCAGCTGGTGTGGCTAAATAGATGAGAGAGAGAGTCAGAGTGGAGTTTTGGGAGTTTGAGAGACTGTGACACCAAGCTTTGCCAGCTATATTTACAAGTTCCTTTCATCAGCAACAGTTCAAAATAACCAGAAACCTATTTTGTTCTTTATTAAATAAATCAATATTTGTTTAAACTTATCCCAGAAATCAGAATAGTCCTTCCTCAGGGCCACATAGTCCTCTGAAGTGCCCAGACCCTGTGTCATTCTACCAAAAGAGAGAGATTTGGATTTTTTAATTCCTGGTGGCAGCAGAAATCTACCAAGTTTATGTACACAGAGGGTGGTTTAAAGGTAAAACCGTCTCCCCAATAAGCAAGGAGGTCACAAAAGTGTTCATAGAATTTAACTGCTAGTCATTTAAGTATCCAGGATTAAATAGACATGAAAAAATGTATGCAACCCAACTGGAAAAATTGATCCTTTAAACCCCAGGATGGCTGCAGGAGACAGGATTTCCAGGTAGTCAACAAAAACCTGTGCCTATGCTGCAACTCTCTCTCTCTCAATCACGTTTCTATCCTGCCCTCCTTACAAGGAGTGTATGCGGTTCTACCTTCTTTAACTTTATCCTCACAACAACCCTATGAGGTAGGTAAGGCTGAGAGAGGACAGCTCAGTGAACGCATCATGGCTGAGCACACATTCGAACCTCTATCTAGTTCAGCATTCTAACCACTACACCACCTTGGCTCCAAGAAAAACTTGGCAGAAACTAAGCCCAGGCCCGGGGGGGAGGGGGAGAAGAACACTCTTCATGTGCTCAAAAGCAGTTTTCCTGATTGGTTCCTTGGCCAGTTTTTATAAGCAACTGTCTTGTGCAAAATCAGGGACTCTTCCTAGTACGTTTTTCCTTGCTTCTTCTCCAAGGCGTTCAGGGCAGCATACGTGGTCACACACACACCCCCTTTAGTCTTATAGCAGCCCTTGCAAAGTAAGCTAGGCTGCAAGGGAGGGACTGGCCCAAAGTCACCTGATGAGCTCCATGGCAAAGGGATTCAAACCCAGGTCTCTCAGATCTTAACCAAATATTCTAACCAGTACCCCACATTGGCTGTCCTGAGCTCATTATTATCATCTACTCTGAGGCTCTTCAGGGTCGCAGACAGAGGAAGGCTTTTCCCTGCCCCTTCCAATTCGGAGCTTTTTGAACTGAAAATGCCAAAGTGTGATGGCCACAGATGGCTTTAAAAGGGGATTAGACATGGAAGAGAGAGGTCTATCAGTGGCTACTAGCCATGGTGACTGAGGAGAACCTCCACATTCAGAGGCAGTCAGCCTCTGAACACCAGTGTCAGGAGGCAACATCAGGGGAAGGCCTCGACCTCTCTGCCCTGTTGCTGGCCCTCCAGAGGAACTGGTTGGCCACTGTGTGAGACAGGTGGGCTAGATGGACCACTGATCTTATCCAGCAGGGAACTTCTTATGTTCTTACCTTGAATTGTTCTGGATTGTCTTCAAATAGTGTAGCAATATACTTATAGTCAGCATAGGCCCAGTATTTACATGGCTCATAACCACTGAACGGTCCAGAAGAGCAAGAAGGCTCTCTTAAACTCCAGGCCAGAAACTCTTCAAGCGTACCTTCCACATAACTGCACTGTGAAAGGAGGCTTGCCTTCTGACATAGGAGTTTGCTCACCTCCACCATTGTGAGAATGAACCCTTTCCACATCTCCCGAGACTCCAAGCTCTCCATCTGAAACAGAAATGCATTTCCTAAGAACACTGTCACATTGGGGACGCCATCTTCCAGCTGGGACCTGGGGATCCCCCAGAATTACAGCTCATCTCCAGACTACAGAGATCAGTTCCCCCAGAGAAAATGGATCCTTTGGACTCTATGGCATTGTACCCCACTGAGGTCCCTGTCCTCCCTACGCTCCAGCCCCCAATCTACAGGAGTTCCACAAACTGGATCTGGCAACCCTAGTACCCCCCTCATTCCCCCACCGGTGGACAGAGGTGACCTGGCAACTCTACAAATGTCACATCAACTTTCCTTAGGTTAATGCAGAACATTCTGAACACAGAAGGGAAACTGTAGGCCTCAGTTCCCAGAAACCACGTTGTCAATGTTCAGGAACTGATGTGCTCAGAATACAAATTTTGCCAGGCCAAAACGTCTGGATGTATCTTTTATTAGCATTATTTACTGCCAGAGAGTCAGCAAGGAAGAAAGTGTGGAGTCATTTACGGAAGGAGGATGGCCCTAAGCAGAGGAGCATAGGTCACAAGCAGGGCTGTGTGAGAGAAGCAATACTGGGGAGGCGGTGGACACCATGGATGGGGGGATGTGAAGGGAAGGATGAGGCGATTGTCCTAGCAAGATTTCAGGAGAGACATTCTCTCAAATTATTATTTTGGTGGCAGAGCACTGGGCAGGGACCAAGGGATTCTGGGGAGAATTTCAGGTCCCCAAAATGTTCTTTGGCTTTTCATTTGCATTCCAGAATATTGCAAGCCCCTGCTCCTCCTTTCTTTTATTTTCATGCCTCTGTTTGCAGCAGTCTGCTTGGAGCTCCTGTTTGTATGGAGAGCCGCCCGTCAATGAACTTCCCCACTGTTGACTCCTGAATGCACCATGAAGCCTCCCCATCTGCCCAGGGGGTTACCTTTAATTTCACTTCTTGGCTCCTCATCCTGATGGTCAACCTGGCCCCTTCTGTGGACCACGCAGCCACCGTTCTTGGGGTATTGTCGTCCACCAGAGACACGAAGTCAGCCAGATCAAGTAGATCGACATACTGGGGAGGAATTGCAGGTAGACTCAGGCCCCAAGTTTCTAGACCTCATGTTTCCCATTCAGCTTCAAGTTTCCCCTCTCTGTGCCACGTTTATAGGTGTTCACATTATATTAAAGTTCTCCACCTCTCAGCCTATAATTGATCCCCTAGGACTCTATTGCTAGTGGTTGAAAAACAGCACCACATTTTATGTACTTATTTTACCTTTTTCCCCAACGAGGACCCAAAGCGGCTTACATCATTCTCCTCTTCTCCATTTTACCCTCACAACAACCCTATGAGGTAGGTCAGGCTGAGAGTACATGACTGCCCCAAGGTAACCCAGCAAACGTCTACAGCAAAGTGGGAATTTGAACCCAGGCCGTCCAGACCCTAGTCTAACCACCACAGTACACCACAGCATGGAGTTCCCAGTTGGAATCTCACGTGCAATTTAGCTGAGCCACCTGTTTCCCGACTACCCGCCCTGAATTCTATCCCCAAGCCACAGATTGGCCACCTGCTAGGCAACACTGTCTCTCTTCCCCAGGGCATTTACCTGGATATCTCTGTTGGTGTTGTAGAAATACAGAGTGAGGCCTCGAAGGCCGGTCCAAAATTTCCTGTATTCCTGTGAGGAGGGGGAAGCAGCAATTATTAGTATCGTATTTGAGGTGTTGGATGGATCAAGTCTCTGCTTCCAAGAAGTTACAATCAAGTCCAGTACAAGTGAAAATGGAACATGCTCTTTATTTTATTTTATTTTTACCCCCCAAAATGCTTTAATTTACCAAACCGTTGAAGATTCAGGCTGCAGTTACAGATACTCTGGCTTGGCAGAAATCCCCACTGAATTGTGGGCTGTTGACTGTTGAGCAAATGGGTTCCGCCTCATCCTGTAAAGATGGGCTCTTACGCTTGCTTACGTGGGAGTAAGCCCTGAAGAGTGAGGCCTCCTTCTGAGTGAACATGCACAGACTCAGGTCACAGGAAAGACCTGCCTTTAGCTGCTTGGTGCTATAACCACTTATGCAAAACTCCAAAAATGGGCTGCCTACCAAAGACTCCCAACTCATATGAAAGCACACATTAAATATTAACAACTGAAACTGTATTATGACCAATACAACACGATAGTCAATTGTAACATCAGTATCACACACGAATAACAAGATTCCAGTTGCCAACAGACCAAATAGTACATTCAGACATAACAATCAGGATAAGGAGAAATAGCACCAACAATGTAGAGAGATACACTCATAGTTGCCAGTAACAGCGATACAAGGTAACAGGCCGGATTCACCTCCTGGCCAGAGTAACCCCAGGGTTACTCTGGCCTAGCCCGGAGTAACCCCTGCCTTTTTTCTTCCCTCTTTCTGTTTCTCTGCCCTCCCTCCCTCTATGCTCTCCCCGTCTTTCTTTCTTTCTAATCTAAAGTTGTGGGCAACCTTTTTTAAAAAGGGGGGGGAAGGGAGAGTTGGAAGGGGTCGACCTCAGTGAACGTACCTCAATCAGATTGAGGACGTTTTTAGCAAAGGCCAGCTTAAGAGTACCCTAATTAAGTTAATAACAATGTACCTACCTATATAGTTTAAGTTTAAAAAATTTGGCTCTCAAAAGAAATTTCAGTCGTCGTACTGTTGATATTTGGCTCTGTTGACTAATGAGATTGGATTCATACCCCATTCTTCACTACCCAGAGGAATCTCAGATTGGCTGACAAGTTTCTCAGAAGTTGACACTGTGCTGGTTACACTGACATTTAACTTACCACTCTATATTGGGGACTGTGAGATCCAGGTTCAGATAGTTTGGCATAGGCAACTGGGTTACTTTGGCTTAGGTCAAACTAAGCCCGGGGTTACAGGTTGTTGTGTTGTGCAGTTAAAAAGAAGAAGTTAAAAAGAAGAAGAGATTGGATTCAGCTGACATTTAACTTACCACTCTGGCCAGGCGGGGGTTAGTATGGGTTACTCTGGCGTGGCCCGGCGGGGTTACTCCGGGCTAGGCCAGAATAACCCCTCCGGGGTTACTCCAGGCTAGGCCAGAGTAACCCCGGGGTTACTCTGGCCGGGGGGTGAATCTGGCCTGTTACACCGGTATAATAACTCCCTTGTTTCTTAAGCGTTCTTCCTCAGCCACTATTACAGAAAAAGTAATTCTGTATTGAATGAAATAATGGAAAAGCTTTTTCAGCCTCCCTCAGGAGTAACTTTGATGAGAACCTCCTGGTCTCCCGTCCTGGATGATACACTTATAATTTCATCAATAAGGAACATATACTCCACAGTCACTGTGGCATAGCCTGCTAACAATTCAACAGTGGAACATTCTCAAGTGGCAGAAATCCCCAATGAATTCTGGGCTATTGACTGTTGAGTAAATGGGTTCTGGCTTCGTCCTGCAAAGATGGGATCTTACGCTTGCTTATGTGGGAGTAAGCCCCGAAGAGTGAGGCTTCCCTCTGAGTGAACATGCACAGACTCAGGTCACAGGAAAGACCTGCCTTTAGCTGCTTGGTGTCTGTGCTGGCTCCACCAGATAACAATATTTTTCTCTCAGCTCCTGACATTTGCAGACGTAAGAGAAAGCCAAGCTGGTTTGTGCCTCGTCAGTTGGGCGCTCTGTCCAAAACAAGAGAGAGTTCCCTCTTTCTGTTATGAACTCACCTTAATCAGGCACAAGACTGCTGGGGCTAAACCTGAGCTTGGAGACAGCATGGGTCAACCCCGAAATATGAAGCAACAGTGTCTCTGAACATGTGAAAAAAGCCTTTGGGTTCACGATCCCCAATTAAACTGCCGTCTCCAACTATGGACCTATTTATATCCCGTCTCTCAACCAGGATGGTTCTCTGGATGATTTACATAAAAGAATCAAAACTCAAAGCAACTGAGAACAATAAACAAACTCTGAGGTTAAGCAAAACCAGCACAACAACCCCATTAGCCTACAACACCCCAGAAGCAAGAATGGCCATGGCCACTAATCATCAACACGGGTGAAAATACACCAAGCAAAGGGATTTAAAAAACAGCAATCCAAGGCTGGCAGCAAAAGGGCACAGAGACAACAAACCCACCAAGGATAGACAAGAGAGGGAAGGGGCAGACCTCCTAAGAAAGGTCTCATCAATGCATTTCTATCCCATCCTTCCTCCAAAGAGCATACCCAGGGTTCTGCTCTTCATTTTATCCTGACAATAATGCCGCTGGGCAGAGCAGGCAGAAGAGAAAGAGACTAACCCAAGAGTATCCAGTGAACTTCATGGCAGAGTGGGGATTTGAACCCGTGTCTCCAAGCTTCTAACCATCCCGCCAGAGAGGCTCTCAGCTGCAGGCTTACGGGGGGGGGCGCCTCTTCTGGGGTACCAAAAAGGCCAATCTGTGATCAGATGAGTTTGCCAGACCCCAACAGTGAACTGGGTGTGTGTGTGTGTGGGGGGGAGTGTCTCTGATTTACCTCAGCATAAAGCACAGTCTGATCAGCAGGAGCACCAGTTCTAGACACGTTGACTCAGGAGGAAATCCTTTGGAAGTGAGGTTCAGAAATGTTATCCCTGTTTTCTTTTAGCATGCTTATTTAAAAATCTTGGCAATCTCCTCACATAACATTCATGGTAATTATGAAATCCCTACCATACCGAACAAGCTTGTCCGCTCACGCCACCTCTGCTAAAAAGCTCAGGAGCTAGCCAGGCCTGTGGTTTTTCCTGGGCAGTTGGCAACACTTACTTTTTCCCACGCCGCCTTCTTCTCCAAGAATCCCTCGTAATAATGGGGTGTCTGTCCGGCCCTCGCCTTCCTGCCCTGGCCGGCTGACACAGCCATCTCCCTCCCACCGCCAGCACCCCAGGCTTTCTGGCAGGTTCTCTCTCACAGTCCGGAACCAGGAAGCAAAGTGCCATAAATTAAACTACACTGTTTACTCTTTTCTGGTTTTTCTTTTACCTGAAATTCCCCGAGGCCCTCCCCTCTTCAGGCGTGATTGGGCCACTGAACCTTGGACAAGACAAAAGGCCTTCTTCCGGGCAGAGCAAAGCAGTCTCTTAACCTGCCAGTGCCCGTCGCTGCAAGGCTTCAGCTGAAACAGAGATTAACTCCCAAACCTATTTCCAGCACCAAGGTTCAGACCCCGTAGGTGAAAAGTCCCCAAAAAAGAAGAGAGGGACTCTGTGCCTGCGCAGAGTGCTTTTCTTTCATCAGTTAGCAACGACAGCACATTCACAGACACAGTGAAATTAGAAAGCTCTGCTTGGGGGGTCTTTTCAATCCTACTCTTCCTCCCAAGAGCTTTGGGGGCGTGCGCATGTATGGGCCTCCTTTGTGTGTTGTTACCCAGTGAGGCCAGTGATAGACCCAGGCGTCAGGACAGTGTGTGGAATTGAACCCAGGTCCTTCTAATCTTCATTCAGCACTCGGACCCCTACGCCATACTGACTTGACAGCTTTAGGCCCCAGTACCTCCCAGCCTGGAGAAAAACTTATTTTGAACTGGTTGGAACTGGCCAATCTGAGCCAGAATAAATTTATTATTTATTATTTCAACTTGTATCCCGCCTTGCCGGACAAGCTGGCTCAAGGCGACTTACAGATATTAAAATACAATAAAAGCATAAATACAATAAAATTCATATAAACTACATAAAATACTAACATAGAGAATACAGTAAATGGCGGCATTCATTAAACAATCCCTTAAATGAAAGGCAGTATCCAATAGTATATCATAGGGCCATGATGCATTCTGGTGGCTCATTTATCAGTGGCGGCTCCTAATTGAAAGCCTGGTGGAAAAGCTCCATTTTGCAGGCCCTGCGGAACTGTAAGAGGTCCCACAGGGCCCTGATGTTCTCTGGGAGCTACCAGTATGGAGCCGCCACTGAAAAGGCCCTGGCTCTAGTAATGGTCAACCTGGCATCTTTCGGGCCAAGGAGAGTCACGCGTTGTTGCTACCCTCAGTGCTCTCTGAGACACGTATGGGGAAAGGTGGTCCCTCAGGTAGGCAGGTCCCAGACCATATAGGGCTTTAAAGGTCAAAACCAGCACCTTGAAACGAATCCGGTAAGCTATTGGCAGCCAGTGCAATGCCTTCAGCACAGGCTGGATGTGGTCTCGTATTGAGACACCCATCAACAGCCTGGCCGCCGCATTTTGCACTAGCTGCAGCTTCCGAATTTGAGACAAGGGCAGCCCCATGTAGAAAGCGTTGCAGTAGTCTAATCTTGAGGTAACCATAGCATGAATCACTGTTGCCAGGTCAAAAAGTGGTTAGAACAGGCCTGGACTGCAGTGTGTTGGTATGAAACCTCTGAACCAGTCTGAATTGGTTTGAAGTGACCTAAACTGTTTAAACAGGGCTAAACTGGTTTGAACTGGTCTATAATGGTCACTCTCTCTCCCTCTAATCTATCTCACAAGGTGGCGGTTGTGTCCCTAAAATGGGGGAAGGGAGACCAGTGCACTCAACAGGAAGGGAAATTTTATTTATTCATCTATTTATTAGATTTTTTTTAGCCGCTGCTCACCCAAAGAGTCTCAGTGCGACTAACAGCATTAAAACCAATAAGATAAAACAACATAAAAACAAATAACAAATATTAAATATTAAGAAGAAGAAGAAGAGATGGGATTTATACCCCGCCCTTCACTACCCAAAGGTGTCTCAGAGCGGCTTACAAACTCCTTCCCCTTCTCCGCCCCACAACAGACACCCTGTGAGGTAGGCGGGGCTGAGAGAACTCTTGACAGAAACTGCTCTTTTTCAAGGACAGCTGTGCCAGAGTTATGGCTTGCCCAAGGTCATCCAGCCAGGTGCAAGTGGAGGAGTGGGGAATCAAACCCGGTTCTCCCAGATTAGAGTCCGTGCACTTAACCACTACACCAACATCTGGCTATCACCTTACCCCTATTAATACAGCCCAAACATGTGGTTACCCTCTAAAGGCCAACCTAAATAATTCAGCTTTGCCGGGCACGGGTGTAATGCTGCATTCCACAGGCCACAACTGAGAAGGTCCTTCCCTGGTGACAGCTGACCGAGCCATCCTGGGGCCAGGCACCTGCAAGGGGCCCCTAGACGATGGCCGAAGGGAGCGTGGGGGTTGGGATGGGAAAGGCGGTCCCGTAGGTATGAGGGTCCAAGACCGTTAAGGGCTTTAAATTTTAACACCAACACCTTGAATTGGATCCATCAGCTTACTGGTAGCCAGTGCAGCTGCTGCAGAATTAGAGTAATATGAGCTGATCATGATGTTCCGTCAGCAACCTGGCAGCTGCATTCTGGACCACCCGCAGGTCTCCAAAGCATTTTCAGGGGTAGCCCTACGTAGAGCGAATTTCAGTAGTCTAATCTGGAAGTGACCATTGTATGGGTTGTATGGATTGTCTACCAAATTGGTCCAGTCTACCAAATTGGTCCATTGTATGGCTCAATGTGGCAAGGTCTGAGCCAGACAAATAAGGAGCCAGCTGGCGGTCCTGGCCAGTGCTCCCTCTAAGCTGTGGAGTCTTGTGAGCAAAAATTCTACTTGGTGAGCTCCTGGCATTAAAGTTGTGAGTGAGCGATTTGGCTGCCGCATGAATTAGTTTGCTCTGGAGCCATCCTTCCTGAGCTAAGACAGAAATGTGTGAGCCGGAGGCTAAAAAACCGTGAGCTAGCTCACACTAGCTCAGCTTAGAGGGAACACTGGCATAGGTGAAAAAAACGCTTACTGTGCAGAATCCAACCACACCCCAAAGCTCTTGACAGAGACTGCGGCTGTCAGCTGGACACCATCGAGTCTCGGGAGTGACTCCTGCCAGCCAGCATCTCCAGCTTTCCCAGCCACATGACCTCCATCTTGGATGGATTCAACTTCAGCCAGCTCCCCTTAACCACTGGACTACCGCACCCAGCCACTGGGATAGGGCCAAGAGCCGGAGGAAGAACTGAGTGTCCTCAGCATATTGATGGCAGCATATTGACGGCACCCAGCTCCAGACCTCCTGACGATCCCGGCATTGGAGAGTCATTTAAGATTCATTTCAATTCAGTTCAGGAGCTGCAGTGGCTCTAGGAGCTGCGGTGGCTCAAGCGGTTAAGACGCTGAACTGCAGGCTGTGGAAGGTCGGTAGTTCAGCAGTTCGAGACCCGAGTGCACCGTATGACGGAGTGAGCTCCCGTCTCTGGCCCCAGCTCCTGCCAACCTAGCAGTTCGAAAGCAAGAAATTGCAAGTAGATAAATAGGTACCACTTCGGTGGGAAGGTAGCAGCGTTCCGTGCACCTTGGGGTTTAGTCATGCCGGCCACATGACCACAGAAATGTCTTCGGACAGCGCTGGCTCTCCGGCTTTGAAGCGGAGATGAGCACCGCAACCCTAGAGTCGGATTCGACTGGCTTTCGAGCAAGGGAACCTTTACCTTCTTTACTTCAATTCAATTCAGGTCTTGTCAGAGCTCCAATAGCAACCCTCTGAGAGAGTCCCTGGAGCATATATATGAAAATAAAGCCCATAAGCACCCTGGAGCTTGCTGGGGTGGAGGTGGGGTTGAAGTCTTCTGCTTCATTGCGTTGCCATATTTCTAGTCCTGCTCACACACACTTGCTTTCCTCAGAAAGAGCTCCCAAGCAGAAGCCCAGCAGCGGCGGAGGAAGCCGCTTGAGAGAAAACAGGAGCAAAATCCCAGTGGCAATGGGGACTTTGGTGGCCCCAGCCCCACTTATTAGAGTTGCCAGTCTCCAGGTGGGGGCCTGGAGTTCTCCAGACAGATTAACACGACCACCCATCTGGATCTACCTGAAGAAGTGAGCAGTGACTCAGGATCTTACCCTGCCATAAATGCTGGTAGACTTGAAGGTGCTCCTGGATTCTTGCTCTTTTTTATTGCTACAGACAGACTATCAGGGCTGTTCATCTTGATCTATCTGAAGGAGTGAGCAGTGGCTCAGGAAATCTCCTCCCCTGCCACAAATATCGTTAGTCTTGAAGGTGCTCCTGGACTCTTGCTCTTTTCTCCTGCTGCAGACAGACTAACATGGCCGCCCATCTTGATCTGTCTGAAGAAGTGAGCAGAGACTCACGAAAGCTCCTCCCCTAGGGTTGCCAAGTCTGGCAAACTCACCGGCGGGGGAGGCTCCAACGAGTCGTGCTCGCGCGCCGCCAGCACGTCACCAGAAGTGACGTGCGACGTTGCTGACGTTGGGGGCGTGGCCCAGCTCGTCGGGGGGGGAAACCATATGGTTTCCCCCCCCGACGAGCTGGGCCACGCCCCCAACGTCAGCAACGTCGCACGTCACTTCTGGTGACGTGCTGGCGGCGCGCGAGCACGACTCGTTGGAGCCTCCCCCGCCGGTGAGTTTGCCAGACTTGGCAACCCTAGGGGAGGAGCTTTCGTGAGTCTCTGCTCACTTCTTCAGACAGATCAAGATGGGCGGCCATGTTAGTCTGTCTGCAGCAGGAGAAAAGAGCAAGAGTCCAGGAGCACCTTCAAGACTAACGATATTTGTGGGGGGGAGAGACTGGTGCTTCCCTCTGTGGCTTCAAGCGTGGCCCCTACCCTTCAGCTGTACCCAGAAGCCCTGCCCACAGCCAGCGCACGGAAGTGTGGCAACCAGGGCCCAAATAGAGAGCTGAGCATCCAAGGCACCCAGCTCTGCAAAGGGTGTGGCTTTCACATCCAGTGCCCCACCTCCTTCTTCGCTCTGGCCTTTCATTCAGGGCGAACAAAGGTCTGTCGCGTCCACACAAAAGCTTATCCCCAGAATTAAACTTGGCTGGTCTTAAAGGAGCCACTGGACTCAGACTTTGTTCTAAGCCAAGCAAGTTGCACAGCTACCCATCTGAATCTATCTTCGTTTGGGGTGAAGTACCTGTTACGGCCACCATGGAAAATCTGTGGCCTGAAGAAGGCTTACCTCTCCTCAGCTCTCCCCTGTGCCAGCCCAGAAAGACGTTGGCCCACTGAATAGGCAGGTGTTACGGTGCCTGGCCTTGTTGCCCCTGGCCTGGGCTGGTCCCTGCAAAATTCCTCCCCGCTGCAGTCTGCACCGACCGTGCAAAGCGCAGCAAGAAGCAAGAAGCCATTGTCTGAGTTTTAAAATGGGAGGGTGATGACCCTGACAGCCCTTGTCATTTCTGATCAATTAGTGACAGTCCCTGTCCAAAAATAATTCCTATTCGCCAGGGGTGTCAAACTCATTTGTTACAAGGGCTGGATCTGACATAAACGTCACTTTGTTGGGTCGAGCCATGTGTGCCATACAATGTAATGCCAGGTACCGGAGATATAAACTTTATAAAGGACACAGGCAAACCCAACGAACAATATTATTTTTACTTAAAATACAAACAAAAGCAATAGATTCCTAGCAGTGAAAGCAATTGATTTACTGGGGAGCCCACAAAAGTCCCTATAAATGTATTTAATCCTATGCAAGCCTAGGTTTCTTCCAAGGGATACCATAAAAGGGGGAGTACCTTACATTTCCATACATACCAGTTGCTTGCAGGCTGGGTAAGAGTCCCGGACGGGCCGGTTCCGGCCCCCGGGCCTTATGTTTGACACCCCTGATATTGGCTGTCCGGCAGACAATCTCAGCTTCCTAAATTACGCCTAGGGTCTGTGTGGCTCTCTAGAGGGTGGCTCCAGTTCTGCATTAGCTCTGTCTAGGGTCTCTCTGCTAAACATAAACCTTATGTAGGGTACAGTTTCCCTGCACTGATTTAGAAAGATGGAACTGTGTCCATGGACATTCCTCAAGCTTTGTTCTGTTGCTTCAGGCCAACACAGCGACCCGCCTGAATCTATCTTCAAGGGTTGGGGAGATGGCACAGATTTCTCAGATGGGATTTGTTTTAAATCTGTCCAAAGGATCTCAGCATGAATGGCAGGCTATACACAAAGTAAATAAATACATACCACCAAACAAATAAGGCATGTGGGAAGCAAAACAAGTCTTAGGTTTTTTAATGTGCCTCAGGAGAAGTTTGTAAACACTGTATACAGAGTTTTAACAAAGAAAATGGCATTTTCAGAGGTGCAGCATTCTGTTAAAATTTATTTATTTATTCGTTAGATTTCTATCCCACCCTCCCGCCGAAACGGCTCGGGGCGGCTTACAACAATTATAAAACCAGCATAAGTACATATATAAAATACAACTCAATAAAATAGCTCAGCTCATTTCCAATTATATAAATACAGTTAAGACCATTTAAATGTGGCGGTGTCGTATAATAAAGTGCAAGTACAGCACAGCCGATATAGGGTCTTTCCTACTGAAAGGCCCGGCGAAAAAAATAGAATTTGCACATCAAGTGGGACAGCAGAGAGACTGCCCAAAGGCAAAGCCCTGGGCCCATCCTTGTTTACTTTGAAATGCCACAGCAGAGAGATTTGGTTTTAAAGAAGTCTTACAAGCTCAAAGGAACTGGTGCTGGAATTCCAACCAATATTCTTTCCCATGATGTGAAAGAAAGGAAAGATTAAAATTTGCCTTCATCTCAGAATAAAATAATTTATAATAAAACGTCACCAGGAACAGAGGGCTTTTAGAAAGAATCACTGAAGGACAGACGTCTCAGCAAGCATTTTTCTTTTTCTCAGTTCTGATGATGATGGACGAGTGCTGACTATGCCCACTAGACACAGAGGTCATTTCGGGGGGGATCGCGGGGGATCGCAGTTCCCCCGGGTGAGGTACGGGGGCGGAGCACATGACGAAGCCCCGCCCCCTGCTTCCGGCTGCCCCGCTTCCGGCCCTCATTCAGCCAGGAGGAGGCAGGAGAAGAGGGAGGGTAAGTTGCTTCCTCCCTGCCTCTCCCCACCCCTGCCTGCCTGGGGCCAGGGAGGGCCTTCGCGGGGCTTCCTTGCACTCCCGCCGGCCGGGACCGTTGGGGGCGGGGTGTGTGGCCTTATGACACACTTCCGGTGATGTCAGGGTGTGTGGCATATGCTAATGAGTTATGCTAATGAGTTCCCCTAGCTCTATTTCTACTAAACGACCCCTGACTAGACTACCAGTGCTTCAATATGGCAACCCTTCTACAGCCCAGGGAACAAAGGGTGGGGCAGATGGGGCTTTTTACGTCAATGAGATCCAGAGACCGCCTGTATGGGGACCTTCTTGGGAAACGGAAGACAATGTCGCGTGCAGTCAGCCTGCTTGCGACCTCAGTCGGCCTGATGGCTTAGAACGGAATTTCCCAGACTTATTTGGCCTACCGCCCCCCTTTCCAGAAAAAAAAATTACTCAACGCCCCCCTGGAAATCTACCTTCAAGAAGTGGACAAAAATATGCAGTGACAAATTTGCACATAGTAAAGAAAGATGTTGTTGGCCTGAAGCCAGAGGCCAGCAGCAACCATCACACAATAGCCCAGCAGCAACATGAGTCTTACAAGGGTGCACATGCATTTGCACTTTGCAAATGCATGGCTGTGATTGGCTGTAGTGACCCCTCTCCACCTCCACCTCCCTCCCTGATCCCAGGGAAGACCAGGAGAGGGCAGGAAAAGGCTGCTTTAGATAGGTTCTGGACACTTCTTTCTTTATGCTTCCACCGCCCCCTTATTTTTATTCAGCGCCCCCCAATTGCACCCAAGGCTCCTACAGCCCACCTGGATCGTTCCAGCGCCCCCCAGGGGGCAGTATTGCCCACTTTGGGAACCAGTGGCTTAGAAGATCCCCAGGAAAGCAGTGATGATTAAGCAAGTACACCTTCTGCTCCTGACCCACCAAACTGTTGCTTACAGGAGTGTGGGCCAGGGTTGTGTTTTGACTCCAGCTTTGTGCACGTCAAGAAATGCCCACTCTGGGAAGTGATGGCTCCTCCTAACCACGATCAAACCAGGTTTGAATAACATGTTGAGATCACTGAAGGTGTGTGCAATGAACAATTTCCTCCTGACTATGACCAGCAAGGCTTTGAAAGGCATGTTCAAAACACCTTGATCAGGATATGAGCTGACATCCCACCTGGGAATCCTCGGCAATGGGAAGAATCTTGGAAGGAGACCGGAAAGCCAAGCAGAAAGGATTAAAGTCCTGCCGCTACTTTCACAAGACTCCTCTTTGGCAGTCTCGGCATGACTTTGCAGCACTCAAGTTCTACAGAGCCTTATTATTACAGCCAGGGAGGAATCTTTAAGCACAGTGAAACACGCAGGACTTGGCCACTTTGCCTTTGGCACTAACTTGAATTCGGGCAGCTCCGCAGGGAAGTTAAGAGAATCTCCTTTTGAACTGGTTTTTGGGTGTCCCTTTTTGGGAGCTGAGGTGGCTCAAGTGGTTAAGACGCTGAACTGCAGGCTGTGGAAGGTCGGTAGTTCAGCAGTTCGAGACCTGAGTGCGCCGCATGACGGAGTGAGCTCCTGTCTCTAGTTCCAGCTCGTGCCAACCTAGCACTTCGAAAGCAAGAAATTGCAAGTAGATAAATAGGTACCACTTCGGTGGGAAGGTAGCAGCGTTCCATGCACCTTGGTGTTTAGTCATGCCGGCCACATGACCACGGAAATGTTTTCAGACAGCGCTGGCTCTTTGGCTTTGAAACGGAGATGAGCACCGCAACCCTAGAGTTGGATTTGACTGGCTTTCGAGCAAGGGAACCTTTACCTTCCTACATTAAAACCTGAGGGGAGGGTGACTTTAAATGGGCCCCACAAAAAACCATTCACTTTACTGGTTTTTTAAAAAAATTATTTTGTATCCCATACTTGGGATTTATCAGCCTCTCTACGCAGAGACTGATTTAGCATTACAAAATGGCCCCGTATGTATTGCCTTAGAGGAGGTTTCTCCCCAGCTCGGATGCTACTGAGAAGTAGGGGGGGTGAACATGCCCTCCTCCTCCCTCCCAACTTTGGCTCACCTTCTGATCCCCAGTAGCGATCATGGGGTCGATTGTTCGAAAGGCTGTTCACATCCTCATCATGTCAATTCAACAGGAAACTTCCCACTGCATCACTCTGGTCCTTGAAGCACTCAGGGAGAAGTGGGGGAGGGAGAAACCGGCACTCAGATTATCAGTCTCCTCCCCCCCCTTAGCCCCTCCCTGAGTCTCTCTCTCAGCTCCAGGGAAGATGCTGGGGTGGAGAGAACATTAGCAACCAGTGGCTCATTTCACCCCCCTGCTGGGGGTAAGGGGTTTAAACTGGTTGCTTCTGTCCCCCACCCACCTATCCTGCTCAAGAAGGCCGTGGTTTCTCATTGTTTTAGAACAAATAATCAAACAGACAGTCCTTGAGCATTTAGAAAGGATGGCTGTAATTACTAAGAGCCAGCATGGGTTTCTCAAGAACAAATAATGTCAGAATAACCTTATCTCTTTTTTTTGAGAAAGTTACTACCTTGCTGGATCAGGGGAATGCTGTGGACATAGTTTATCTTGATTTTAATGAGGCTTTTTGTTATGTATGTGGACCGCCACCAGGGGTCCGCGGACATGCCAGAGCTTGGATCCTAGAACAATGGAAACTTCAGATCCTGGATCCCCCAGCCCCAACCAATAGCCACCTTGGCGGGACATTCAAACCCTCCAATGGGAGTGGGGGGGAGTGCTGGGTGGATATGTATATAGTTGGCCCTGTTGGCAGTTAGAGTTAGTCTTTGTCTGTGTGAAGTACAATAAACGCGTGCTACAGTATGTCGTCGTTCGAGTCCTCCATGCGGCGAACCCAGTACTTTTCACAAGGTTCCACATAACATAAAGGTAAAGGTAAAGGTAAAGGTTCCCTTGCTCGAAAGCCAGTCGAATCCGACTCTAGGGTTGCGGTGCTCATCTCCGTTTCAAAGCCGAAGAGCCAGCGCTGTCCAAAGACGTTTCCGTGGTCATGTGGCCAGCATGACTAAACACCAAGGCGCACGGAACACTGTTACCTTCCCACCGAAGTGGTACCTATTTATCTACTTGCAATTTCTTGCTTTCAAACTGCTAGGTTGGCAGGAGCTGGAACTAGAGATGGGAGCTCACTCCATCATGCGGCACCCGGGTCTCGAACTGCTGAACTACTGACCTTCCACAGCCTGCAGTTCTGCGTCTTAACCACTTGAGCCACCGCAGCTCCATCCACATAACATACTTGTTGACAAATTGGAAAAATGTTGTTTGGAGGTCCTTTCCAACTCTATGATTCTATGATTCTACAATCTCCTCCCCACTCCTTGGAATGGGAAGAAAAGAAACAGATCACTCCTCTCCCAGCTCCCCAATTTGGAGTGGAGGGAGAGAAAAGCGACTGGCACCCCTGATTCCTCTGTCTGCTGCGGGTCGAGCTCTGCCTCTCCCCTGAAACTGCCCTGCGCCCCAGCAAAACAAGACCAGGATTCAGGAGACTACGGGGGTGTGTGTCAGAACACGATGCCCATCTGATCCCCTACATGGCTGAGAGTCAGCCTCCGACTGGTGAAACAGGGATGGTGTATCAGCCGGCAGTGCCGACGTAGTTTTCTCCTGCTTCTGGGACTTTCATGCGCCCGCTGGGGTGGCTGCCAGGGTCTTGCCCAGTCTTACAGCGATGCCATTTTCCTTCCCACTGGCTGCTGACAGCCAGTCTCCCCACCACCACCAAGCCACAAGGAGGCCTTTTCAGGATCTTTTAAAATTGGTAATTGAGATATCAGTATTACAGTATATCAGAGACAGTGTATCATCCAGGGACAAGCGCACTACACAGAAGGGAGGACAGTGGCAACGTGGAACCAACAGGCAACCCGGAGCCCAGCAGTACACCAACCCCAGCAACGACCCCCGCGGCGGAGGTTCCTTCCCCAGAGCCGACAAGAATGCTGCCAGGGAGCCCAGCCCCAGATGTCCGCCGCTCCACGAGGGAGCGAAGGCGTCCCACGTACCTCAAGACTAATCTGGACCAAGGGGGGAGGGGTGTTGTATACCCAAAGAGAAACCGTGCATGCGGTCGGGTCTGCACCAAGCTTCGCTTCCAGAGACAATAGCCCGAACGGATCCTAGGGCGCACCTGTCGGATGGCTAGGATCCGAAAATTGACCTATGGGACTTGGGTGCACTGTAATAATCCTATCATGGGTGTGGGTGTGTGTTTGGGTGTGGTTTGAAATGGGGATTTAAGCAGGCCTCTGGCCCGGCTACTCCATCTCAAGTTTTCCTATGTATGAATAAAGTATGAGCGGAAATCACTATGCTATGCCTCAGTCTCAGTACTTTATCATTCTCCTTTTCAGGAAAGGCTGAAATATTCCCTCCAGAGCAACTTGGCAGAGACTTCCAAAAGATGGAAACTGACTGGAGACCTTTGCTGGTTGGCTGACAAATGCAGACACACCCAAGTTCCATTGCAGTGTCTGGGAAACCACAAAACTCTTGTGGCAAACAAATCCAGCCGATTGTGCTTTCATACCAAATCAAAATGCTCTGCTATCCAGGAGGCCGGTTTTCCTTGAAATATGGTTTTGCAAGGCCTGTTGCAGATTTAATGGGTGCTCCTTTTTTTGGTAAACAAATTTTATTTTTCTCAGGAATACAACGTATACAGTTAAAACATTTCATTCTATCAATTGTCTACCCCATTCCCAATTCCTCCCTTCCCTCCAATGGCTTCCCGCAATGCTTCCACCCCTGCTCCAAATTACTTCATATCATCAACTATATCAATTTCTTATCATTACAATCTAAAGATAACATCATTTGACTTAATATTGATCTAAACATATTAAGTTTTGTTTCACATCCCAGTTCTTTTCCAGATATATTTTAAAGTCACTCCATTCTTGAAAAAACACGTCGTCTTCTTTTAATGCTTCCACCCCTGCTCCAAATTACTTCATATCATCAACTATATCAATTTCTTATCATTACAATCTAAAGATAACATCATTTGACTTAATATTGATCTAAACATATCAAGTTTTGTTTCACATCCCACTTCTTTTCCAAATACACTTTAAAGTCACTCCATTCTTTAAAGAACACGTCATCTTCTTCGTAATTTTGTCCATCTCTGCCATGAACAGAACTTTTTGTATCCAGTCCTCAATTTCTGGCACTTTCTCTGTTTTCCAAAATTGTGCATAAATCATTCTCGCTGTTGTGATTAAGTACCAGAATAAGGTCTTTTTAGTTGTATTGACTTCTTCCATTTTCAGTCCCAAAAGCAGAATTTCTGGTGCCTTTTTGAAAGAGCATTTCAGTATTTTTTGCATTTCTTTGTGGACTTTTGTCCAAAAGTCTACAGCTTTCTCACAAGTCCACCACATATGGTAAAATGAGCCCTCATGACTCTTACATTTCCAACATTTGTTTGACATATTCTGGTTCATATTTGCAATTTTTTTCGGAGTCATGTACCACCTATACATCATTTTATAACAGTTCTCTCTAACATTGGTACAAGGCGATATCTTAATAGAATTTTTCCACAAATATTCCCAGGTTTCAATAGAC
>NW_015161979.1:170114-208120 GCF_001447785.1 Gekko japonicus | reverse complement strand
GTCGGGCGCAACTTCTCTATGGTAATTAGGGATAGAGTAGGTCAGTTTGCCATTCTGCAGGTCCCGTCTGTTCGCATATACTCACATCCGGTCCTGCAGTTTAAAAAGTCCGAGTTTCTTCCTGTTGGTTATTACCCTTCTAGGATGTCGTCTTCCTGTTCAACCCACTCGGAAAACTTTGCTGGTTACACCAACCTATATCTTCCCGCGATACTGTTCGTCAGTTTCGGTTTTTCTGCTGCGCGCACATCTCCGTCCTCACCGCAGGAATGTTAAACAATATGGTTTTTTGCTATTTTATAGCCTTCAATCAACTATTTCTTTGCCGGAATCAGAGTTCTGGGAATATTAATTCTTTATCCGCTCAACCGCTTGATTCAATTTATTTTTTATCACAGTTCAGGTAAGCGGCACGTTTATTGTTATCTACATGATCAAAACGAGTTTCGCATTGCTTCTTTTCACTCACTGTTGTTGCCCATCTTCAAGAGGTCGGCTGATGGAGAATTTAAACCGGTACACTCCCCCCCCCTCGCTGGGGAGCGATGCGTTGGGCTAAAAACTGCCCAAACTGTCAAAAGCGGCCGTCGCCCACTTCACACAAAAGTGAAAGTGCGTCAGTCCTCCATCTTAGCTCGACCGGAAGCCCAGATTTAATGGGTGCTCCTGAACACGGGCTGCGTCCACATGGAGGTCTTACTCCACCTGGCCTTCTGTACTGCAACGTCTGCCTGACAGCGTCCTCTGGGCCTTCATGTCTTCTTGCATTTTGCTGCAAACTTCCTCAACTCGACTTTGGTACCACCTTTTAGGAAAGATCACTGTCAAAGTGCCTCTGGATGTCACATGGACAGAAAGGTGTGAATTTTTATAGGTCCCACTGTAATGTATCAAGCTCCGACTGCGTGGCAGGGTTGGGCTCCACGCGGTCAAGCGCTAATGTCGAGCTTCGCTCAGGGAAACAATAGAATATGCGGATCCTAGCCCACACCTATCTGAGGGCTAGGTTCCCAGCCGAGAGCCTATGGAACTCTCGGCCACTGTAAATAACCTATTGGGAAGTGGGTGAGTGTTCTGGGTGGTGGTTTCATGGGGATAAAAGCCGGCCTGTGAGCCGGCTAACTTTGTCTTATTCTGCTCTAAATAAAGTATGCTAAGCTGAAATCACTCGTCCGTCTGCGTACTTTTCACCCACCATTTTCCTTTCCCCTGCAGCAGCCATTCCCTTCCCCCACCCTACCCAAAGGCCTTTTTTCCAGCCTGCATCTTTCCCCTTATAACTTCACCTGAAAGTGTTCAGATTCCTTTTGTAAATGAAAGGTGGCAAGCAGTAGATATTGGCAGAAGATTAGCATAACGTTATAATGCTATAGCAACTGATAGTGGGGTTTTTTTTAAGCCCTCTGGTGGAAGAGGGAGAAATGATGGCCTGGTAGGGCTCTGAACATGAGAAGACTATTGTGTCCCGGTTAAAACTGGGGCCACCATTTCACGATAGCTGCCTTTTGTCTGGGGACTGCAGTGGGCTCATGGGGAAACAAGGACTGACAATGACCCTACAGCCAGAGGCAGAAAAGCTACTGGACTCAGACTGACCAAACCTTTCTCCCTCCCCCCAGGGAAGGGCACCCAGGGAAGCAGATGAGCTGCAGACTTGGGGAGTTCTTCTTCATATAATGCATAATTAAGCAGCAGAACTCACTGTAAGAGGTAGTGGCCACTGACCTGGGGGTGGAAAAGTGCGGTCAAGTTCCATCTTCTGGTATCAGCCTTTTCCCAGCTGCCCGTCAGCCCAAAATTCTACTCTCTCTACCTCTGACTGCTTCTTACCTTACTAGCTTTAAGTCCAGAATTCTGGCAAGAGAAGCTTTTCCTAGCTGCTTCTTTCTGGGAGCAAAGGAGACACGTTAACTGCATGACACCCCCCCTCCCCAGCTTCCCCTGAAGCCTCAAATGTGTCCACTTTTCATGCAAATTTTGCTCTCCAGTGTTATGGTCCCAATCAGTGCTCCCTCTAAGCTGTGGAGTCTTGTGAGCAAAAATTCTACTTTGTGAACTACTGGCATTAAAGTGGTGAGCGAGCGATTTGTCTACTGCATCGATTAGTTTGCTCTGGAGCCGCCCTTCCTGAGCTATGACAAAAATGTGTGAGCTGGAGGCTAAAAAACCGTGAGCTAGCTCGCACTGCCTCAGCTTAGAGGGAACACTGGTCCCAATCCAGTGTGGGCAGGAATTACCACTAAAAAGCCCTACTGTGATATAATGAGGCTTAAGCATGGGATCTCAGCTTGCATTGTTTTTAAAACATATAGAGCGGCGAGAGCACAACAAGGAATGTGGGAACTGTTAAATTTCTGCAGCTCCATTGGCACATCATGTGCAACTGTGAGAAAACACCTGAAGGTTACGGTTTTGGTTCTTACCCAGTAAGGAATTCTCGGAGACAGACTCTTTCGATGAAGCAGAAGATTTTATTGGATATAGAGCTTGCAAGCAGCGTGCCCAGCTCAGAGAACTGAACACCCCGAATTGAGTTAATCAGCAGATATATATACTATCCTGGAGAGGTATAGAAAATTAAAAATGCCCTGTCTCGCCCTGACCAAAACGTACAGTCTTCCAATCCCTTTCGCCTAGAGGAGGTGCCGTAACGCCTCTGTTGAGAGTTCTGCTCTTTCTCTGTGGAAACCTGCCCTCCAGAAGGTCTGTTGAGATAGCATATCTTGTGGTCTAAAAGTTACCCCACCCCTATAATGCTTCTGCTTCTCCCTCCAGAGGGTCTGCTGAGATAGCATATCTTGTGGTCTAAAAGTTACCCCACCCCTATAGTGCTTCTGCTTCTCCCTCCAGAGGGTCTGCTGAGATAGCATATCTTGTGGTCTAAAAGTTACCCCACCCCTATAGTGCTTCTGCTTCTCCCTCCAGAGGGCTCCTCTTTCTTTAAGCCTGTTCAAACATTTAGGTTCAGATACTATATTTTTATATGTAGCCAAGCACTTCTGGATTTATATGATTTATGACCAGAAGTCCCTATTCTCAGTTTTGGGTTGTTTGTGCAGGCCTATTGTCTGGTTTCAAAATAAGCATTAATCAATTGATTTCAAGCAATATATTTCTAATGCAATTTAAAGCAAGGTTTTTGAGATCAGAAGCCCCTTATTTATTGCATTTCTTACACACATTTTCTCGGTTGCCGTTATCTGGACAGTAGCCTGGATCTGTCAGGGCCTTTGGCATCCCAGGGCAGGAGGGAACTTGCGGTGTTATTTCGAGACTGGAAAAGGGAAGGACACTTGAGCTGGAAATGAAACCTAGCAACACCCTCTCCTGTGGTGAGAAAAGTCCCCACAGCAAATGGGTTCTGCCCTTTACACTGGCCTCTGCACAAGAGAGTATTTGACTGCAGAGACTCTATTACAACAGTAGGAAGCTGGGGAGAGGGGGAATATTTTGATCTCCATCATCATTCAGCTGTAGAAATCCGAGTTGCAATCCTTCAGCCGAAAAGATTCAAAGGGAGAGTCTAGTGTGAAACTGCTGAGTTGAAATTCACACCTAGATTTTGTTGTTACGGGAATGGGAAATTCATTTTTTGTTTTAGACATAGCCAGTGATTCCTCTTTTGGTGCAGTGGTTAAGTGCGCGGATTCTAATCGGGGAGAACCAGGTTTGATTCCCCACTCCTCCACTTGCACCGGGCTGGATGACCTTGGGCAAGCCGTAGCTCTGATAAGAGCTGTTCTTGAAAAAGAGCAGTTTCTGTCAAGAGCTCTCTCAGCCCCACCTACCTCACAAGGTGTCTGTTGTGGGGAGGGGGAGGAGTTTGTAAGCCGCGCTGGGACACCTCCAGATAGTGAAGGGTGGGGTATAAATCCAATCTCTTCTTCTTCTTCTTTCTCCGTTTTAAAAGAGGGATTTCTCTTTTGTTGCTCTTTGATTTCTCTGTGACTAAAGCAGTCAAAATAAATCAATGCAGCCTTTTATAACTTCGATGTTACATATCACAGGGTGGTGGTGTTCTAAGAGAAGGATAGGAAGGGTTGGTTCAATGCCGTCTACCTCTGAGCATCTGCAAAGGGAAATTCTGAAATCCTTCAGACTCTCCCTCCTTCCTGCCCCTCCTGCTTCTCTTTGATCAAAACAGAATTTTGGCTCCAAACTTCTGAAGAAGAGGAAAAGAAAAGGATTGTCGAGTTTCAGGGAGAAACTGGGAACAGAAGAATTAAAAGAATATCTCTTAAGAGCCCTAGATCTGACACGAATAAGCTCGGACTCGAGAGAGATTGGGAGTGGCTGACTCATCCAGGAGAATAACAGTTCCACTTGCAGAGCTTTAGCTGCCCTATGAAGATTCATTCTACTTTGCCAATTCATCACCAGCAGAGAATGGTCCTCACACCCACCCTAGTGCTCCCAAGTTGTCAGCTAGCTGCCATTGAAGTCTGTGGATAGAACCCCCCCCTCGTCCTCTGGCATCTGCGCATGCCTCCTGTGTGTTCTGTGTGTATCCCTGTGTCATGCATTCCATTCTATGAACGCTAGTGTACGCTTATCTGCAAGATTAACAGGTGTGGAGAAGGAGCCGCTTAGCTTAGACTATAATGAGCTGGACCGTGTGAAGCTTCAATTGTTTATCTTTATAGAAACGTTGCTTCCCAGGCTTTTGAGCGCGAATACGAAAGTCTGCCCGCGCGGCGGGAACCAAGCCTAGTGGTTATTATCTGTTTGAATGTCTTTCATTATCCCCTGTTCAGCCCGTCCCAGGTATTCTTGACAGTGAACTTGTTCCTGCTCTAACCTGGCTTTAATAAAATACTACTTTGCTTAAACGTGTATTGGACTTATAGCTGTGAGGGATCAGACACAAGTCCAGCTTGGGAAATTCTTGGAGATTTGGGGCTAAAGCCAAGGGAAGACTGGGTTTTTTGGGGGGGGGCTCAGTGGTCTGCGATGCTCTCCAAAGCAGCCATGTCCTCCAGGGCAACTGATCTCTGTCGCCTGGTTATCAGTTGGGGTCCTGGGAGATGATCAGGGCCCACCTGAGTTCTGGCAACCCAGAGTCACCTTGACAAGTCAGCAAGCTCCCACGAGCTTCTGCCACAATGCAAGTACCCATTGTTAAGACATCACAAGACTTCGGGATACGGGTGCCAGCCTCCAGGGAGGGGCGGGGGATCCCCTGCAGTTACAGCTCATCTCCAGATGAGAGAGGTCAGTTCTCCTGGAGAAAAGGGATGCTTTGGAGGATGGGCTCTGTAGAAAGTACACTCTTCTGATGCTCCTTCCCACTCCAAACTTCCCTCCCCAGACTCCATCCCCAAATCTCCAGGAGTTTCCCAGCCTGGTCTGGCAACTCTACTTCCCCACTCCCTGCCGATGCTTTGGACCCCAGCTGACTAACGGGGGGAGAGGGGCGGTGAACAGAATTGGCTTCTGTGCTTCTGCAGACTGTCCCTCTGGCTCAAAGAGCTGGGCGCCTCTCCAAATCCTTGGCCACCACTCTCTCGGCTGACGTCTTCCCTGGGCCCTCAGAGACCCAGCTTGGCCTGCCTTGGCCTCCCCTGGCTGGGCCCAATAGCAAAACAAACAGGGGGAAACATTTCCCCTCACCTCAGAGAACAATGGAGCTTCTGTGGGACTACGGCCCTGTTGTGCTAATTCACAAGTGGTGGCAGTTCCGGCAGGGCAGGAAGGAGCCAGGAGAGAGGAAATATTCATCAGCGCAATCCAAACAGTGGCGAGAGCCTGGCCCCACCCCGCCAAGGCAAAGGCTGAGACACCAAGAGAGCCCGGGCAGTCAGCAGAGGCAGCCATGGAGAAGAACCCCTACACTATGGCCAAGCTGGGCCTGGAGAACAATGCCATGCTGCGCCCACAGCGGGACTGCGGCTTCTACGCCAAGTACGTCTTCTTCTTCCTCTCCCTCATCCAGTTCTTGATCATTCTGGGTCTGGTCCTCTTCATGGTCTACGGCAACAACCATGCCGCCACGGAGAGGCAGCTGCAGGCGTTGTCCACCTGGCTGCACGAATGCCGCTTCGAGACGGCAGCCCTCACCAAGGACAAAGCCAACCTCACCAACCTGCTGATCCGAGAGCCGCCAGATCACCGGCCAGCTGAACCGGGTCAACACCACCTCCAGGTTCTGCAGCACGGAGAAGGTATGCATCCAGTGGTTTCATGATGCAGCCCTGGAGGGGCCTTCTCCGTTGCTGGAACTCCCTCCCCCCAGGGAGATCTGTCTCTCCCCTTCTGCTGCCCTCTTCCACCGGCAGGTGAAGACTTGTTTGTCTCATCTGACATCCCCTGAACGATCCATCCCTCCTTCCTAACCAATGCTTTAATGGCCATTTTTATGTTCTGTATGTGTCTTAGCTCTGTCTTTTGTTTTAATGGTGTGCGTTGGGGTGAGGGGTAATTTTAACGGCTTCAAAAGTTTGATTTGATCAGGTATGTTTTAAAGTGGCTCTTGTAAGGGCAGAAAGGCAGGCCAGGGCCATTATGACGGTGTGAGGATGATTTGCCGTACGTGTAGAGGCCGTACGTGTAGAGGCCTTTGGGGACTGTCCGGCGGGTTGAACCTGCAGGTGATGGCGGGCATTTGCTTGGAGTGCCGAAGAGCTTCCCTGAAGTTGAAAGAGTGAGCCCTGCGCCTTAACGCCCAGTCATTCATCTCACCCAGTACCAGGCTAAGGTTCAACCCGTCTCGCCTCCCCTGACGACAGCAGCTCTCCAGGGCCTTCCCCAGTCCCAGCTCCCCCGAGGGTCTCTCAGCTTGAGCTGCCAGGGACTGGACCTGTGACCTTCTGCATGCCAAGTCAATGCACATTAAGTGGGGTGTAAAGCCATAGGTGGACCGATGGAGATAGGGAGATCTAGAAACGTTACAAAGAATCCCACCAGAGGCAGAGAAGTTGGTCCTGAATTGGGGGGGGGGGCTTTTCTGTGACTGCATTCACCCTGCCACCCCACCCCAACCCCCTGGGAGTTCTAGAGCACATTCCAAGCAAGGTTGTCAGGTCCTCCCCCCCGCCCCCTGGCCACCGGTGAGGGAATTGTAGGGTTGCCAGATCCAGGTTGGGGAACTCTTAAAGATTTGGGGATGGAGCCTGGGGAGGACAGGGACCTCGTTGGGGTACAATGCCATAGAGTCCCCCCCTCTGAAGCATCCATTATCTCCAGGGGAACTGGTCTCTGTAGCCTGGAGATGAGCTGTGATTCCAAGGGATCCACCGATCCCACCTAGAGTCTGGCATCCCTACCTCCAAGTCTTGAGGTTCCAGCAACTCTTTTGAATCCTGTCCTAGTTGAATATCTTCTCTCCCAGCCCCATATCAGCCATCGGGAATAAGCATCTCATGATCTTTCTCTAGCTGAAGCTTCAGTCACAGCTTCGTCAGGTTGAAGCTACGATCCAGAACTACCGGATGTGCTACGAAACCTTGAGTTACTTCAACGCCACCTATCCAGGTAAGAAACCACATCCCTATGGGGCCAGCCTCACTTGGAAGTCAAAGCCCCAAGTTCTCACCTGTTTGATCTATCTTTCCATCTATCTTGTCTACCTCCTCCCCACCGCATCTCTAGGAAGAGAAATGTGCAAAAGTCCCTTGAATTCACCTGATTTGAACCCTCCAAAATTCCCCCCAAGGGGCAGCCAAGCAGGATGTTGGCCAGCAGGGCCCCTGGGTCTGTCTCATGATTTCTTTCTCCCCTCTGGTCCCTCCGTCCGAGGATAGGGTGGCAAGTCCAATGTTCCCTCTAAGCTGTGGAGTCTTGTGAGCAGAAATTCTATATTGTGAGCGACTGGCATTCAAGTTGTGAGTGGGCAATTTGGCTGCTGCATCAATTAGTTTGTTCTGGAGCCCTCCTTCCTGAGCCAAGACAAAAATGTGTGAGCCGGAGGCTGAAAAATTGTGAGCTAGCTCACACTAACTCAGCTTAGAGGGAACACTGGTGGCAACTCAAGGTCACACTCAAGGGGCTACACTGGCCAAATGTGTTGGGACTGAGGAAAGGTTGGTGTGCAAGAACTGGGGGGGGGGCTGTGGGGCTGGGTCCCACCAACAGATCAGCAGTCTCTACCCTATAGTGATGCCTCTGGAATTCCGACCCACATTACTCATAGGTTGGCGTTCCTAACCGGTCTTCTTTCCTAGAAATCCTCTGCTGTTCCGTTCCATTTTTGTATTCCCCCAGTTTGACATATGTGCAGTTTTGACACGCATCCTTCGACCCTCCCTCCCCCCATTTCCCATTTCCATTGCGTGGCACATAACCAGCAACCTGGATTGCACCACAAGTCTTTTGGTGCATCCTCTTACCGATGCGCGAAGCCCAGGTGTGGATGTGAGTAGAACACCACACACCGAAGGAGTCTGGGGCCCACTCTGCATAGACCCACCCGGAGATTGCTCTGTTGGCAACATCTGTTGGCAAGCGTCAAGGGTAGGGGATGCCAGAGGTCTGTGGTCGGGTTTTAAAGCAGCCTGTGAAGAACTGTGAAGAGAGGGCCATTTAAGCCTCCCCCACCCCGCCAGGAATGGCCTGTCCATTAGGCAGACCGAGGAAACTGTCTCTGGCCTGAATAGTCCAGGTTAGCTCGCCTTCGTGAGATCTCAGCTGCTAAGTCCAGGGTCGCGACACAGGGACAGGCAATGGCAAACCACCTCTGAGACGTCTCTCGCCTTGAAAACTCCACCAGATCGCCACAAGTCAGGAAACTGTCCAGGCGGGCATCAGATCGGGGCGGGGGGGGGGAACACCAAAGAGTCAGAGTGCCACAGGCCTTCCCAGAGGTCCAGGGCGCAGGACAGAGAATGGTTGGAACCAGCATCCCTCCTATGCATGCCTACCATCCTTACTCAGGCTTCCTGGGTAAGCCTGCTTTGGATTTCATCCTGTGGAATGAGCCAGTTGGGGTTTCATTATGCGTATCCAGGGCTATTTTGGGGCAGGAACGCACAGGAACGGAGTTCCGGCTGGCTCCTGAGTTGTCCACGCCCAGCAGGAACTCATTAGCATAATAGGCCACACCTAACAGCAGAAACTCATTAGGATTGGCTACATTAGAGGTGTGTGGCCTAACATGCAAAGGAGTTCCAGCTACAAAAAAAGCCCAGGGTTTTGACAAGAAACAAAGTAAACAGAATAAGAAGCAAAAGGTGGCGGTGGCGACATGGGGGTGTGGCCTAACATGCTAATGAGCTGTGGTGTCAGGGGTGTAGCCTAATATGCTAATGAGTTTCTGCTGTTGGGTGTGGCCTGCTATGCTAATGAGTTCCTGCTGGGCTTTTTCTACAAAAAGAGCCCTGTAGCGTATCTATGTTCAGTTGCTGGGAGGCGGCACCAAAATCATAGTTTCCTGAGGACACAGAAACCCCCTTGGGCTAGCTCTCCCCTCCCCTCCCCTCCAGTGATTTAAATTTCTGATCCTTTGCTGCAGTTGCCTCCCTGGAAGGAAAACCCAGGGGCAAGCACAGTCAGATCCTCGTTTATTTATGTTATATAGTTACTTCATCTATACCCCACTTTTCTCCCCCATGAGGACTCAAAGCGGTTTACGTCGCTCCTCTCTTTTCCATTTTATCCTCACAACAACCCTGTGCGGTAGGTCAGGCTGACAGCAAGCGTCCCTGGCAAGCGCCCATGGAGTCGAACCTGGGTCTCCCAAGTCCTGGTTTGACATTCCAATGACTTCCCCGCCCTGGCTCTCTATTGTCCCTGCCTCATTCCCTGTCTTTCAAAATAAATCTGTGCTTTTCTGGCCGCCCACAGACAAAGTGAAGGCTCTCCAAACGCAGCTGAACGCCCAGACTTTGTTAGCTGACTTGGAGAAGAAGAACTTGGCCCAGGAGAACCAGCGCCTGCAGGCCCAAGTCAAGAAAGTGGAGCAAGAGGAGGCGGCCTGCCAGCGGGATGTGCTCCAGCTCCGGACGCAGGCGCGGAAGGTCGGGGAGCTGGAGAGCCAGGTGATGAGCGAGATGCAGACCGCCAGCCAAAACGTGAGGGCCGCCGTGGAGAAGACCCTGCCCAGCCAGTCCATTTGGAGTTGCAACACGGAGGAGGTCCGGACCCTGCAGTCCACGTGCCTCAACCTGTCCAAGCAGCTGGATGGCTACATGGCCGCCCTGGGCCAGCGGCTGGAGGAGAGAGTCAATGCCGTGGTCAAGGAGAACGCCGCGCTGGAGAAAGAGAAGGCGGCCTGCTCCCAAGAGCGGCAGGAGCTGAGGAACAAACTCGTCCAAGAGCAGCAGGCGGTCCAGGAGCGGGACGCCCTCCAGCAGGCCTGCAACACTGAGAAGACCACAATCTACGCCGAGCAGCAGAAACTCTTAAGCGAAACGGAGAGCCTGCGGCAGGACCTGGACAGGATCAAGCAGAAGTGCTGGGTACTTATTGAAGCTGGCTTTAAATATATGGTCTCTCGTCTTGTGCAGGCCTTCAGGCTTTGAGCCTGCCTGTAACTGTGGGGGGGGGGATGTGTTATTTCTGGACAGCCACAAGTAGGGAAGGAAAGCAACACCGTATTTGGGCCCCCCGTATCTTGTAGGGTTACCAACTTCCAGGGGATGGCTGGAGATCTCCTGGGATTGCAACTGATCTCCAGGCAACAGAGAAAATGGACACTTTGGAAGGCGGACTCCATGGCATTATATCCCCACTGATGTCCTCCCCCTCCTCAAACCCCACCCTTCTCAGGCTCCCCCCCCCAAAAAAAATCTCCAGGCAGGGCTATTTTGGGGCAGGAACGCACAGGAACGGAGTTCCGGCTGGCTCCCAAGTTGGCCACGCCCAGCAGGAACTCATTAGCATAATAGCCCACGCCCAACAGCAGGAACTCATTCGGACTGGCTACAATTAGGGGTGTGTGGCCTAACATGCAAAAAGGCCCTGGGTTTTGACAACAAACAAGGTCAAGAGAATAAGAAGCAAAAGGTGGGTGTGGCTGGATGACCACTTGTCAAAACCCAGGGCCTTTTTTTGTAGCAGGAACTCCTTTGCATATTAGGCCACACACCCCTAATGTAGCCAATCCTAATGAGTTTCTGCTGTTGGGTGTGGCCTATTATGCTAATGAGTTCCTGCTGGGCTTTTTCTACAAAAAGAGCCCTGTCTCCAGGTATTTCCCAACCTGGAGGTGGCAACCCTAATCTGGCATTCGGAGGGAGACAACTGTTGGACATGGAGGTCCATTTAGCTATCACGGCTAGTCGTGCTGACAGACCCCTTCCTCCATGGATTTGTCTAATTCTCTTTGAGAGCCGCTTCAGCCAGCGGCTGTCGTCACATCTTGAGGCAGGGAGTTCCGCCGCCTGTTTCTCAAATTGGATCCCCTTAGAAGCATCGCTAGGGTTCCTTGAGGAGAAGATCGACAACAGCAGATAAGTTTGCCCAACACTTCTAGCCTCCTCCTGCAATATTTTGTTCTGTAGGCATTTCTGGGCCACTTTTCTCCCGGGAACTCACAGAGGTTTACACCACACCACCACCCCAAGCAGAGATTTGTATTTTAATCCTGGGCCACTTTTCTCCCGGGAACTCACAGAGGTTTACACCACACCACCACCCCAAGCAGAGATTTGTATTTTAAACATTAAAGAAAAAATATACAACATGAACTCCTGGGTGGGTCCTAAATCCACAGGGCTGCTTAGTCACAGCCACAAGTCAAGAGTTCTTTGGCTTCCGCCTCTGGGCCCAGTTGCCTAGGGATGCCAGCCTCCAGGTGGGGCCTGGGGATCCCCCTGGAATTACAGCTGAGCTCCAGAGATCAGTTCCCTTGGAGAACTTGGATGCTTTGCAAGGTGGGCTCCATGGCCTTGTACCCCACTGAGGTCCCTGCCTCCCTAGGCTCCACCCCCAATCTCCAAGTGTTCCCCAACCTGGGTCTGGCCAGGCCCTAAATACCTGCAAATAGGAAGGGAAACAGCCTCCCTGCCAGCAGCCCTGGGGGTCTACTCTGAGTTGCAGCTGAGGGCAGGGATGAGGCCCATCTGTAGGGTTGCCGGCCCCTGGTGGGGCCCAGAGATCTCCTTGAATTCTGAAGACATCAAGTTCATTTTGGAGACTGACTTGCTTGGAGGGTGGGCTTTATGGCACGATACCCCACTGAGGTCTCACCGCTTCCCAACCCCACCCCCAGCTTCACCCCCAAATCTTCAGGAAATCCCCAACCCGGAGTTGGCAACCCCGCCAGTGGGCCTGGCTTGCATCCTGTCTGAACTGAGTCCAAGTTTGTGCTAGGATTTTCTGCCCCAGGAGGGGGATCGTCTGGCCGATATGCTAGGCATCATCAGCAGGCACAGAAAGGTTTTTGTGAATGTTCAGAACCACTGGTCCATTCTGCTTACATTGCAAAATCTGAACAAAATCTGAGTCCAGTTGGGCACCTTGAAGACCAACACAGTTTAATTCTGGGTAGAAGCTTTTGTGTGCACACACGCAGTGCCCGGACACGAAAGCTTATACCCAGAATTAAACTGTGTTGGTCTTCAAGGTGCCCAAATGGACTCAGACTTTGTTCTGCTGCTTCAGACCAACACGGCGACCCACCTGACTCTATTTCAAGACCTGGTTAGATGCCGGCTGCTGCATGATGCTCAAAGGGACAAACTATAGGGTTGCAAAGTCACAGTTAGGACATTGCTGGAGATTTGGGGGGTGGAGCATGCAGGGGGTGGGGCTCCGGGAAGGGAGGGGCCTCAGTGTAGGCCAGGTTGCCAACCTCCGGGTCAATTAGGGTTGCCAGCTATTACAATTGATCTCCAGACAACCAAGACCAGTTCCCCTGGAGAAAATGCGTGCTTTGGAGGGTGGACTCTGTGGCATTACACCCTGCTGAGGTCTCACTTCTCCTGAAACCCTGTCCTCCCCAGGCTCCACCCCCAAATTAACCCAGAGCTGGCAACCCTTTGAGTGGGGCAGCACCCAGGGTATGTGCACGGAGAACATCGCAAGTTCCCTTTCCTTCGAAATATACAGAAATGAGCAAAGGCACACAGACTCCTGAAGGGGGGCAACAGGCTCCCCCAGCCCTCTAGGAAATTCATAGCCCTTCTGCCTGTAAAGCCCCAAACCACAAAAACTCCTTCTAGCTGTCATGATCTTTTGGCAGGGTGGGGGGTGAGAGTCGTCTGTTGGCACCAAACTGAGGAGGAGCCCCGTCGCAGCTTCGAGAGTCACAGGACTCATTTAATCAGATGCTTCTGTGGGTTAATCACACAAAAGCTTATGCTAGAACGCATCTCTTGAAAGCGCCCCTGGAGGTCTCTGGTTTTATTTTCCTTCTAGCCCGGTTTCCCACTCTCCCTCCCCAAAGGCTGAAGGGATTGACATTCAAAAGGCCACTTGGGACCATTTTTCATAAGCCCCAGAACAACAACAACAAAAAAACCCCATGTCTTTTGAGCAAAAGCCTGGAGAGAAAATCAGAGGATGTGGAAGAAAAATCCCGGATGCCTCAGAAGGAGGCTTGCCAACTCTGGGTTGGGAAATTCCTGGAGATTTGAGGGGTGGGGCCTGAGGAGGGAGGAGTTTTGGGGAAGGGTGGGACCTCAGTGGGGTCCACCCTCCAAAGCAGCCTTTTCTCCAGGGAAACTGATCTCTGTGGTATGGAGAACAGCTGCAATTCTGGGGGATCTCCAGGTCCCACCTGGAGGCTGGCAACCATATGAGTCCAAAGGCTCACATGCAAAGCCCAAAGCCACCCTACAGAAACTTGTATTCAATGGTAGACTGCTGCGGGGCATGAAAGTTCAATTTAGCTGTCATGAACCTATCTTGCATTAATTTGTCTAATCCCCTTTTAAAGCTTCAAGCCAGTGATCTGTCTTGTGGCGGTGAGTTCCATAACCTAATTTCAGTCGAGTTCAGTTCGGTTAACTTTTATTGGCATAAATCTAACCTAATTTCGACAAGATAGGTAGCCGTGTTAGTCTGTCTGTAGCAGCGGGAAAGAACAAGAGCCAAGGAGCTCCTTCAAGACCAACAAAATTTGTGGCAGGGAAGGAATTGTTCTCATTCCGGCTCTCCTGCGGACCCTCCCCCCCCCTGCCACAAATATGGTTAGTCTTGAAGGTGCTCCTGGACTCTTGCTCTTTTCCGCTGCTCATTTCAACACTGCAGGAAGAAGTGCTCTCTTTTGTCTGGCCTGAATGGACTGTCCTTTGCTAGCTTAAAATGTATCATCAACATTTAAGATTAGCTGGATTTGAAAAGTCTGGCGATCATTCAGTGTCAATGGCTTTGTCTGGCACAGGTCCATCAGATCTGACTCCCGTTTACATTGGTAGGACCAGTTAATTATGCCTTGGCCTCATTCATATGCCTTTCAGCATCACCAGTGAATACAGCCATGCAAAGCTCTCAGCAGGACTTATCACTGGGGACGGAGGAGGGAAAATATTCAGAAGAATAATGGGGGGGGGGGTTGGTTGGCAAGAAAATTAAAAGATTTGTTATTGTAATCCCCCTTCTCCCCCTGCAAAAACAAATTATAGAATCATGCTGCCATTCCTCTGTAAGAAGTCAAAGTTAAGACCAACAAAATTTAATTCTGGGTATAAGATTGTGTGTGTGTGTGTGCGTTTGTGTGTGCACGCACACACACAAAAGCTTCCACCCAGAATTAAACTATGCTGGTCCCCAAGGTACCACTGGACTCAAACTTTGGTCTCTTGCTTCAGACCACTGGAATCTGTGCGTAAATTAAGTTTGTAATCTGTCTCTTATGTTACAGGCTGCCGCTCTGCCCAACCCCCCGATGAGGGTGCCTGGCGCTTCGGGTGGCATAAACCCCTTTGCCAGTGTCCCTGGGAATTTTAACCCCATAGTCCCCATGGGGGCACCGAACGCCTTCAATCCGCATTGGTTGAGGACTGGAGGACTGCCTGCCGTTCACGGCGCTCTGGGTGACCATGGGCCACAAGGAAACCTGCCTGCTCAGCGGAACTTGGGACCAGTGGGGAACATTGGCCCTCTCAGGACTTCAAGCCGCAGTGGTGAGTCAGCCTCTCTGGGGCAGTGGGTGCCCAGGAGATGCCTGTAGAGGCCCGCGCCTGACCCGGTGTGCAGTCCTTGGCATGACTGCGGGTGATACAAGGCTTGGGAGACCCTGGCCTGGAAGAGGGTTGGAGTCCAGAGGGCAGCCTCTGTTAGAGGCTGGATTCTTAGGCCTGCCAATCTCCAGTTCGGGCCTGGAGTTCTCTCAGAATTACCTCCAGACTGCCGAGGTCCAGAAAACAGCTGCTTTGGAAAGCGGATTCTAAGACCATAGATTCTGTGTGAAATCCCTCCCCAAATCCTTCCCTGCACAGGCACTGCCCCCAAATCTCCAGGAATGTCTTAGGCGCTGGAGAAGGCAACCGTAGTCTGGTGCCTAGGTCCCAAATTGTGGGGGAATAGCCAAGGCGTCCCTGTTTCCCGCAACTGGCCTTCCTTACCCTCCCTGGGTCAGGGGTAGAACATGGGTCAGGGGTCTTGGGGGGTCCCTGGGTCAGGGGTGGCACATGGGTTGGAGGCCGGTGTGCCCCTGAATTGGGATACAGCGTGGGCGGGGTATAAATCGGAAAAATAAAAATCAGTGTGACCATTCTGTGTGAAATGCTTACGTGTGTTTGCTTTTTTCTTAGGCTATGACAAGCCGGAAGACGGCAGGAAGCCCCTTGGGGCTGAGGCCCTTTCCCCCTACCAGCCCCCACTGAAGCCCGCTGGACAGCCCAGGTGCTCTGAATAACTCCTATGGACTGCTAGCTCAGTGGGTGGAGCCAGGGGTGGGGTTTGACCAGCTAGGGGCGGGGCTTGAGTTGGGGCAGATCCAGGTGGCCGTTCAGTGCCTGATGGGGTTGTCTGCTATGACTCCCCCAGCACTCCCTTCTTCCCCGTGACCAGCAGGAGCCTGTGAGAGAGTTTCGCAAGACGCGCAGCCTTCCTGCCTCATCCCAGCCACAGTTCTTTGCAGGCTCGCTTGTGGGCAAGCCCCACTGGGGGAATCGCTGCTGAACATTAAGTGTTGGAGATCCAAGTTCCAAAGGGAAAAGGAAGGGGTGAGAATTCTTCTGCGCAAAAATGCTTAAGAATGTTTGCACAGAGGAGAGAAAACAGTGTCCTTAGCCAGTGTCACTCCCGTACACTGTAACGTTCAGTTTTCTTGGAGGAAAATGTTGCTTTTGACCAGTTTTTACCATTTCCATCATGCTTTTTTTTTTTGCATTTGCTTTCCCATTCTAGCGGTTAAGGGGGTCAGCAGATAATTGCCGACCAGAAACAGCTCCTGGCTAAGCAGACTGTGAAACAGCGTGGGACAAACCTGTGAGGGGCCATGGCCGAAAAGTCTCTGTGCTGGACGTGCGCTTCAGATTGGCAAGAGAGAAGAGGCGGCCCTGGGCAGCTCTCTTGAATGGCAGCGCCAGGAGGACATCTCTTGGCCTTGCCCGCTTTGCACTGGTGACCCCTACCTCTAGCAGAACTCGTGTACATAGGTATTTCTCAAGGCAGCACCGCTCTGTGTTGATACCCCTCCCCTCCCGAAGAGCCCTTCTCTTCCCCTCCCCCAGTCACCGCAGACATAGTCGGCATTGTATGATCCCTCTGGGGCTCCAACCAACCATCCTGCAGGCTTACCTACCTGCAGAGTTGTTGGGAGACTGAAATTGAGATGTTCCCCTGGACTCAATGGAGAAAAGATGCAATAAAGCACTGAGAATGTATATATGTATATTTTTAAATCCTGTGACTGCAATGCACTCAGGAAAGAAATGATGCCAAGACATTTTCAAAATCTGAGAAAGGAACGTGACTCTAATTTAAGGCTGGCTTTAGTAAGAAAGGAATTCCGCTGCCGCGTGTTTAAGACACAGTATGTTATGCTTAATGTACACACTGATTGTATATGCATGATGTACACCTTTACATATAGACCAGGCTTTAAAAAAAAAAAATTAATCACTTCCCCTCCTTCCTCCTGATGGGATCGCATTTAGCCAGGATAGCAAAATGACAGCTCCATCTCCAGCAGCAGAAGCTCTCCGATTCCCAGATGGTTTGGGAAAAACAAAAAAGGAGTTCTCCATCATTGCTTGGTATGAAGACAGCCCCGGGCTCCAGAGCAGAGCAAGACAGGTAGCCATGTTAGCTCATCTGTAGCAGTAGAAAAGAGCAAGAGTCCAGGTGCATCTTCAAGGCTAGCCAAATCTGTGTCCGGCTGGAGCTTTCCTGAGCCACTGCCTGCTCTTTTCTTGCTCTTGCACACTCTTGCTCCTTTCTACTGTATTTAGGGGGTGTTAGGAAAGGCCTTCCTCAGCCCTGCAGACCCTGCTGCCAGTCAGAGGAGTCAAAATGGATCCGGGGAGAGATTCTGTCTTATTGCTCTGCTTTGGCCATTCTGGAGGCCTCTGGCCAGCTCCTTTCTGCTGATCTGCAGCTCTCTCCGTCATAACGATGCGTCTGTTTTGCAGAGACGTGTTCCCTTTGGATCGGTAAGCGTGGAGGGGTGCGCCATCAGATCTCAGGGACTGAATCCTTGACCAATAAATGCTCTATGAAAACATGGCCCGGACACACTCTTGATTGGGCATTTTGGGTTTGCTTTTTGAAACTCTCTGCAAATGGGCTTACTCATGAGGAGGAACACAGGCAGCCACTTACAGGCTTGGGTGAACCCACCCTGAGCTTTCAGGATGGGGTTCACCCCATGACTCTAAACAAAAATAACAGACATGATTTATCTGTTCAGCTTTAATGACTACTGCCCAGAAGGAGAATTTTGATAGGTGTACCTTCCTCCAGAACCATCAAGTCCCTGTGGCAGGATGATTTCAATTCTCTTCTCTAATGCTTCTGGCCCAAGATTCTCCTTCGCCGCCTCCTCCAGGTGGCTTATGAAAAGATGCACATCAAACCGGGAAACCAATACCACAGGGTTTTTTGGGGGGGAAAGTTGAAGAGTTAAAATCCAGAGCATACAGTGGCTTTGCTGGGATTCTTGCAGGGCTGGTGGTGCTTTCCCGGGGGTGGTGGTGGAGAGAGAGAGCGCTGCAGCAACTCCTCTAGAGAGTGTCTCCGTGCCTGAGAGAGTTTGTACGCACGTGCCAAGGGGTCACTGGGGAGCACATTGGACCCCCTTAGAAAGAGACCTTGACCACCAGGAGCTCCACCCGCAGTTTGGTGTGGTGGTTGAGAGCACAGACTCTAATCTTAGAGAACCAGGTTTGATTCCCCACTCCTCCACATGCAGCTGCTGGTGTGACCTTGGGTCAATCACAAGTTCTTTCAAGAGCTGTTCTCTCAGGAGCAGTCCTTGAAAGACCTCTCACAGCCCCACCTACCTCACAGGGTGTCTGTTGTGGGGAGGGGAACGGAAAGAGGATTGTAAAGCCACTCTGAGAGTCCTTTGGGTAGTGAAGGGCGGGGTATAAATCCAATCTCTTCTTCTCCTCCTCTCCTGGGCAGGGTTGCCAACTGTGGGTTGGGAAATTCCTGGAGATTTGGGGGGGCGGTGGAGCCTGGAGAAGGCAGGGTTTGGGAAGGGGAGAGACCTCATAGCATGCACCCTCCAAAGCAGCCCAGTTCTCCAGGGTCACATATCTCTGTTGTCTGGAGATCAGCAGCAATTCTGGGAGATCTCCACCCCACCCCCCCACCTGGAGACTGGCAGTCCCACTGCTAGGCATCCTGGGATTATGTGCTCCCTCCCTCCACATGGTGAGAAACTCCAGGAACAGTTGTTGTAGGGTTTCCTTCCCTTTGGAAGCACTGGAGATTTAGGGGATCTTTGTAACGTCTGCATGATTCTCAAGTCAACATGGAAAGCGCCCCTGGCAAGGTCGCTACCCCACCCCCTTCAAACAGTAAATGAGAGAGAACAGCGGGATTCGAGTGAGTCCAGTAGCACCTTAAGGACCAGCAAGATTTTGGGGAGGGTTGTAGGCTTCCAAGAGTGAACATTCCCTTTGTCAGATATCAAAGAGTTTCAGAACTTACACCTCTGAACCCTTGTGAGTCTCCAAGGGGTTTCTGGACTGGAACATGGCCAGTGTTCTGCAGGCCAGCATGGCTACCCTCTGAAACTCTCTAAATATATATATGAGAGACAGAGAGACAGACAGAGAATGTCTGCATTTTCAGGAAACTCTCTCTCTCTCTCTCTCTCTCTCTCTGTACTTTTCCCCTCACAGAACTGCGGTAGGTAACAATGAAATGAGTGCTCAAAGTGTTCTGACTTGTGCAAGGTGCTGCATATGTGCTCAACATACAAATCCAGGCTGGAAGAATAAAACGGAGAAGTGCAATAAAATCCACCACTTCAACACCGTTCAAGCCCAGTTTTAAGAACATAAGAACATATGTGCTTGGGGGAGGGCTTCTAGTATCCTGGCCCCACTGCTGGACCTCCTGATGGCACCTGGTATTTTTGGCCACTGTGTGACAGAATGTTGGATTGGATGGGCCTTTGGCCTGATCCAACATTGGCATCTCTTATGTTCTTATGTAACCTGTAGCTGGGCCCAAAGGGGAGCTGCTGGGCACGCCTGGCCGAACCAAGGGCAGAAATACCTCCTCTCCAGAGACAACCATGCCCCACACTCTTGTGCCCATGTTCCTGCCTGCCTGAGCCACATCAGCCTCCTCAAACTGCCCATGGAAGTTTCTCGAGCCGTTCAACAACTGGGTGCTCAGGCATGCATGGGACAGGCCTCTCCATGGACAGTGTGAGCCTAGCCGCTGGGAGACAGAGAACACCCTTCTTTGTTAGATTCGAGTCCAGAAGCACCTTGAGAGATCAAAAAAGGTTTGGGAGTGTAATTGTCAGGTCCGACTGACCTCGGGGTTTGCTTCAGGGGGTAAATTTACTGCTCATCAGCAGAAAAGCAAGTCTCAGCATGCAGCAAAAATATTTTGAAAAACTATTTCATTTAATTGATTAAAAACATTTAAACTCACAGGATGTATGCACAGCAGAAACCATCCAGCATCTGAGAAATCGGCAATAAAACATTCAAGTGCCAAGACAGGCTAGCAGTTCTTAAAAGGGAAGCTGCCGCCTCTTACACAGCAAGTCCTCATAACAAGCTCCGTAGCAAAGTTACAAACAGAACGGGAGCCAGTTCCATCTTCCAGGCATTTTGCCTCTTCAAGGGCAAATGGGATCCCTCCTGCAAAGTTAACGTAAGTTCTAACCACAGAGCTGAGGGGAGAGAGCAAAGGACCAACCCTTTTTGTACTCCTGACACTCCCTTTGGGTAACAGACCCTTGCAGCTGCCAGCAACCACCACCACCAAGCTACATCCCTCTCCCTGCCAGGTTAGGTCCTGCCAAACTTATGACCCTTAGCAAATGATAGACTAATTCATCCTTCATCCCTTGTAATAAGCCTTCCAGAGTCAAAGCTCTGTTTTGACTCTCGAAAGCTTGTATTTCCAAAACCCTGTTGGTCTCTAAGGTGCTTCTGGAATTGAATCTGGCACTTATTTTACTTTTATTCATTTATTAGATTTCTATTCTGCCCTGTCCCAAAGGCTCAGGGCAGATTACGGCTCTTCTTCTACCAACCAATGTGGCTGGCTGCCCTCTGAAACCCCTTTGTGTCTCAGCTCAACTTCCAGTTATTATTCACAAATGTTACTTCCCCCCCCCCTGCCACCTTACACAAATAAGCACAGAGAGTACCCCGCCTTTCTGTGTTATACCTCTGAGGATTTTATCTTCAGGGCTCTAGTCGGGGGGGAGCTCTCAGGTATGGAGCTCCGGAAGAGAACCTCTAGGGGGTGGGGCGGTCACGTGGTGAAGCCCCGCCCCTTCTTTACCCCGCCCTCTGCTTCGATCCTCATTCCGTTTGGGAATGAGGATGAAGCAGGAGGGTAAGTAGCCGGGCCTTCTGACACACTTCCGGTGATGTCAGGGGGTGTGGCCTTCTGTCACTTCCGGTGATGTCAGGGGGCGTGGCATATGCAAATAAGTTATGCTAATGAGTTATGCTAATGAGCTCCGGCAGCTCTTTTTCTACAACAAGACCCCTGCCTCTGAGGATGCCAGTTACAGCTGCTGGCGAAGCGTCAAGACCACGGCCATACAGCCCGAAAAATCTACAACTAAAGCACAGAAAATGGTCCCCTCACTCTCTTTTTCCAGCTTAAAAACTTAAAACAGCAACACAACTTTGACCTTGAGTGAGGGCTGTTCACCAAACGACAGCAATCTTTTCTGTTTTTAAATCTGCTCTCCAGAGGTTGAATCCTGCTCAGTTTCTGTCTGAAAATAACTATTATATATTTTTTAAAAAAGTGAAAAGTTTTGTGGGCTCATTCTAGATGCACAATTGGAGGCTCTAATGGGGGGGGGGGAAATCACCTAGAGAAAAAAGGGATTTCAGTTCTGCAAGTCAGTCTTGGAGAGCCCCGCAGCTACTGGTTATTAGTCACGAAGGAAGCCCCGTCTCTCAGCCTTTTCAGTTCCCTGGAGAAGGTCAAGCCATGTGTGAGCCCTCAGTCCTGGCAGAAGCACAGGCTGGCCAGGAAGGGTGACACACCTCGTTCCTACTTTAAAAAGGGACCTGATGTTACAAACAGATAAGCCGCCGCCACCGCCCATCTCAGAAAATGTCCCCTCTTGCAACTGTGACACAGGGTGAGCAATATCCCTTGACTGTGAGTCGCAGCCCCCTCATGGGCTGGTCAAGGAAAGAGATGAGCAGAGGGGGCTTGCCATCGCATAGCGACCCTGGACTTCCTTGGTGGTCTCCCATTCAGGCAGCAACCAGGGCCGACCCTGCTTGCCTTCTGAGATCTGAAGAGACCAAGCCAGCCTGAGACATCCAGGGCAGGGCAGAGAAAAACAGAGGCGGTTGGCCACTGCCTGCCTCTGCACAGCAACCCTGGACTTCCTCTGGGCTCTTCCATCCAAGGACCAGCCATGGCCGACCCTGCTTAGGTTCTGAAATCGGATGAGATCAGGCTAGCCTGGGCCATCTAGGTCAAGGCAAGAGGTGAATGGAGGCGGTGTGCCACTGCCTGCCTCTGCAGAATGACCCAAGACTTCCCTGGTGGTCTCCCATCCACGTACTAACCAGGGCCAACCATGCTTAGCTCAACGAGATCTGGCTAACCTGGACCACCCAGATAACGATGGAGGCCTACAAACAAGAGTTCGCTGTGGAGAGTGACACAGTGGAAGCCGGGGGACCCCAAGCAAACACCCAGCCTGACCCAATATGGAAGTCCCTTCCCTAGCTCCATGTTCACACACAGTCTACCTCTGCCTACGCAAACAGACGTCATGGGGGGCTTTCCTGTCCCGCTGGGCTGGGCCCGCCGTAGCCATCTGGCTGTCCCCAGCTGCAAACAGGATGCCGGGCGGACTTTTTGGCAGATCCAGCCACCGCCATTTTGACGGTTCTTAAGGATTACAGAACGGGTATCACGCACGCACGCACGCACGCACACCATGCACAAAGTGTGTCATAAGCTATCTTGCTGCTGGCAAAGATCCGACTTCTTCACCGTGGCAAATGTCAAAATCATCCACAGCCCTTTTGAGAGTGAGTTTATGGACTTTATTTTCGCTTCTGAATGCTGGCTTCCACATTTTCAATGTGTTTCACAGTGCGCCCCCCCCTCCCTCCTTAAAACGAGTGTCAGACTTCCCGACCTTCCCTCTTGGCTTGGCTTAAACAAACAACTCCCCAAGGCCAGGATGTATTTAATGGACAGACACACACAAAAGATAGTTTAAAAAAGGAGGGGGGGGGTTGTTCTCAGTGCTGGCAGATTTCCTTCTCTGTCACTTTAAATCATTTTTACAAGCTTGTTTTCTGCAACTAGCAACTGGGGAAGCCAGAGCCGGTGTTCCCCTCCTCCTCTTCGGGTGCCAAGTCTCAGAGGGTTTCGGGAAGACACAGTAAGGCTTACCGGGTTTCCTAGCAGGGGTTCATGGCCTACGTTGAGTGCCAGGGCCCTGCTTAAATCCAGGCCCTCTTGGATCTGGATCTCAACTCATCCACTCATTGAGTGGATGCCCATAAGCGAAGCAACGTCCCTCCCTGCAGCCAGTGCTGCAGAGTGGCAAAAACTTCAGGTTAGGATCTGGGATATCGCGGTTCAAATCCTCCCCACACCATCCCCTGGGGCCTCACACACCTGGAATAAAACTCTGTTGGCCTCAAAGGTGCCACGGGACTCTAACTTTGTTCTACCACTGTTTGCTGTGAGGATGAGATCAGGCTAGCCTGCTGTGAGGATAAAATGTAAACTGCTCTGGGTTCCCACTGAGAAGTAAAGTAATAATAATAAATCTCCATCAACTCCAAATCTGGACACAGGGATAAAGGCCCTTACTCAGAAGTCCCGGGAACGTGTTCTTGGTATTGCAGCCACAGTGCCCTATCTCACCACAAAGTCACTCAAAGCAATGTGTATCACGTGCTGCAAGGAAAGCCATTGTGTTAAAGCAGATTCAGGTGTTGGTCTGAAGCAACAGAACAAAGTTTGAGTTCCAGTGGCACCCTGAAGACCAACACAGTTTCATTCTGGGCATAAAGCTGTTGTGTGTATATCCCGTTTCATGCATGCACATGAAAGCATACTCGATTGACAGGCAGCTCAAAAATGATTTGGGGCCTGTGGAAGAAAACCCAATTGTAAAATCAGATTAAACTTTGGGAGAAACTGGCCGTTCCTGACTGGAACTCCGGAATGTGCCCCACTCGAGGTAGGGCTGCCCCTTCAAAACACAGCTATAAGACCCTGCTTTCTCCGCTGCCCATTTTATCCTCACGCCAGCCCTGCAAGGTAGGAGATGCTGATGCAGCGACAGGCTAAAGGCCACCCAGAGAGTTTCAAGGCTGAGTGGGGACTTGAACTAGGGTTACCAACAACCAGGTGGGGCCTGGAGATCTCCCAGAATAACAACTGATCTTCAGACTTGAGCTATCAGTTCCGCTGGAGGAGATGGCATCTTTGGGGGGGGGAGAGACTGCCAAATCTCCGGGCATTTCCCATGCCTGAACCCAAGACGCCCCCTCCGCAAATCCTACTCTACCCGCTACCCTGGACTGGGTCCCTTCCCGGCCCCCTATCTTCCTGGTTCTGTTCTCATTAACCGGGAACAGGGAAAGGGGGGGGGGGGGTGTCCACTTGCCGCTCTCTCCCAAGGAAACGTCTGCTTCCCATTGATGGATGGGCTAGGAGACGCCTGCGAGAGGAAGCCCCCCCAGTTCCTGTCTTCGGCTCCCTCTCACTGCCTGCAGAGGAAGGGCTCCTCTTTTCCTCACCTCTCGACAGGCAGGAAAAAGGTTTTCATAGACGGCTCCCAACTTCTTGGCCGGCAACAGGACAATCCCCGGGGGGGGGGGAGCTAAAAAGGCCTGCTCTGAATGGGCCTGTGAACCCCTCCTGGCCTGAAAGGCCAGAAGGTCAAAAGTTTCCTCCAGTCTCTGCAGCAGTAAGTGCCACGGCACTTGTGGAACTGCCGAGCGCAAGGTTAGAATGCTTTTTGGAAGCGTTGGTGGAGGGCAAGGTCTATCACGGCTGCAAGCGTGAACAGCCTCCAAGAAGGTCTATCACGGCTGCAATCGTGAACAGCCTCCAAGAAGCACGGAGTTTCCATTGAGCTGCTGCCGGCTCGCCCTCCATGACATGCATGCCACCTGTTTAAAAAATGCATCTAATCTTATGACCCTGACCCCGCTCCTGAGGCCTGGAGTGCCAGAAGTTAACTTAGCATTATGTCCCGGCCTTCCCCCCAGGTACCCATCCTGACCCTACTACCCGTCAGCTGAGCACCACATTCCCCCCTCTCCTCTTTTACCCTAAACCAAAAAGGCCCCAGAAGAGAAGCTGGGTGGTCAACATCCCAAATGTGCTTCAGACCACCTCTGTCCGGCGGAGGGAGCCTGCCTCTCCTTCTGCAGAAGACAACTTCAGCCACCATCCGATTCTTCCAAATGAAAACGGTCTCCTCATTTGTCTTTCTTGGCTCCTGCAGGCGTTGAGGCCTCAGCAGGCATCCCCCGCCGAGCCTCTGGAACTGCCTGCCACTTGATGGGGGACACACACCCCTGGCATGAAGAACTGTTGCCCGCCAGCCGCCCATCCCCCTCACTTCCCAATGCAGAAGTCCCTGAAGATGAGAGTCAGGATCTCCTCCACCCCCACCTGCCCGGTCAGCTGCCCGAGGAGTCGGCGGGCCTGGCGCAGGTCTTCAGCTGCTAGGGCCAGATCCAGGTGCCGGTGCTGGCCAAAGCAGCCCAGGGCCTCCAAGCATTTGGTTAGGTAGAGCCGGTGACGGGCCTGTGTGGGGCTGGGGGAACCCAGCAGGGGGTCGCCACACCTAAAGGGGAAAAGGAGAGAATTGTATGGGTCACATAAAAACACACAGGGAAAGTCCACAGGGAGGCAGGATGTGGAATTGTCGATCAATAGGAACTGCGCTGGAGGCAGCCAGGTGGGACCAGGGGAGACCTCTCTGGATTCCCCCCCCCCCCAGGAGATCCCCGTTCTCGTTCGAGCCTTGGCGTCTCCAGTTCAAAAGACCTGGGGTGGGGGGAAGCATCCTGCTGAGCCAGGGGGTGAGACAGACCGCCGGCCCATTCACTCCTCCCCGGACAAGGCTGTGAAACGGCGACTAGACTCAGAACGAGAATGGTGGGCCCAGAAAAAATAAAGGAAACTCCACACAGCCCCCTCCTGGCAGGATGTGGGGCTCCAGGCCTCGGCCTCTTTAGCTGCTGCTCTGGCCAGCCAATAGGCACGGATAAAAGCATTTTTTAAAAATCCAGGGACATAACATAACTTAATCAGGCCACAAAATGGCACTCCCCTGAATGCACAAATAAAGGATTATTTTTTCACTTGTCAAAAGACTTCACACCCATGAATCTTGTCGTTTTGGTTTTAAACTGAAAATCTTGTTAACTTGGATTCCGGCGGGTCACCGTGTTGGTCTGAAGTGACAGAGCAAAGTTTGAGTCCAGTCTGGCACCTTTCAGACCAACCAAGTTTAATTCTGGGGATAAGCTTTCACAAAAGCATAAACCCAGAATTAGACTTTGTCAGTCTAAGAGGTGCCACTGGACCGAAACTTCAGTCTTCTAAACCATTACTGTCAGCCGCCTTGAATCGCAAGGAAAAAAAAATAAAGACAAAATAAATCATACGTGCTGCCAGATTTGGAGCGTCTGCTCCCAGCCCACCCCCCACCCACTCCCCATTTCCTGCCCCTTCCTCACATGTGGCTGAGCTGCTCCTTGAAGGTGTCCAGGAAACTGGGGAGTCCTTCTCCCGTTTTGCAGGACAGCAGGCAAGCCGGAGGGAGGCCCAGCTGGCCACAGGCCCCCAAGAGTGCAGCTCTGTTCTGTCCGCCGAGCAGGTCCGACTTGTTCAGCACCAGCAGAGTCGGCTGGGCCCCGTCCTGCTGGGCGGGTGGCAGGATGCCCTGCAGGGTGCTCACCAGTCGGCCAGGCTGCTGGGCCATTTCTGCCGCGTCCAGCACGGCCAGGAGGAGGTCAGCGCCACGAACCCTGCAGAGAAGCAGAAAGAAAAGTCAAGGCTTGGTGTGTCATTTTCGCCTCCCCGCTGTCACCACCAGTGTCCCCAGTCGAAAACCAACAGAGGTGGCATTCTGGCCATGGCTCATTTCCAAAGCTTGCAGAACTCACGGGGCCCTCAAAACTTCCTGGTAAGGTCTGCCTCGAAGGCTCACCTCACCCAGTTTCCCATTCCCTGCAGTGCCCCAGGAAGACAGCAGGCCCCCCCATCACTGCCCTTCGGCACCTGACGTTCAAAGGCAGGCTACCTCGGCTGGAGGTTCTTTTTTTGGGGGGCCCCCCAGAGGGGATTTTTTATTGCTTTTTTAATTGGACTACAAACTACAAAGAAATAAGGGAAGGGAACTACAATTAGGGAGAAAGAAAAGATAACCACTACTAACTAAAACCCCAAGAGTAGGAAATCATTAAAACAGCTTAAGTACAAAATCTTTCCTTGAATCGCTAATATCTTTTGAACTTAGTCAGACATGCTAAAATATCTTTTAAAACTTAGATTTAACTGTTAGAGAGAAACGCCAGAGCATCCCATTATTAAAAACCATATTTTCAAAGGCACAATTCAGAGTCCTTCAGCCTTCATTTTTTCTTTTCTTGTATTTTCTTCAGTTTATATGGACTTTTAGGGGCAGCTACCCCTTTTTCAGAAAGAGTCCTCTCCGGAAGACCCCGAGTACAGCTCGCCACTGGACTTACTGTCCTTCTCCTCTTTATCCACCTCCTCTGGCTGGCCCAACTGGATTCTCAAAACGTCCCGTGCTTTGGAAACAGAGTCAATCTTTTCTTTTTTATCCTGAAGTTTGAAGGTTACGCCCTCTGGAAATAACCACCTGTAGCTAACTGCATTTGTTTGAAGAAGAAGAATTAAATCTTTATATTTCTTTCTCCTTTGCCTTATTTCAAATGGGATATCTTTCAAGATCCTGATGGTATTGTCCCTAATTTTCAAGGGTGACCCCACAGTCGCTCTCAAGACAGAATCCCTCACGTGCCTCTTCGAGAATCTCATTACTATTTCCCCAGGCAGATTCTTCTTCTTTAGGTATATGGAATCAGACCTGTAGGCCACATCCATCTCGCTCATAAGATACTCAGCCTTCAAATCTGTCACTGGGGCTAATGCATCGCTCATCACTTGCTTAAGATTCTCGCCTTTGGATTCTGGGACACCTTGGAATCGGACCAGGTTTGCCTTCTCCATTTGTAGCTGTAAAAGTTGTTCTTCTGTAGAGACTTGCTTCTTTTCCAGTTTTTGCACCTTTTTCTTCAGCTTTTGAATACTGGCGTCAACTTCTTTCACTTTCTCAGCTGTTTGTTCCGTGATTTAAGAGTCTCATTCAATTGAAGCTGCTGACCAGTGATGCTTTGGTTCATCGTTGACAGCTGTTCTTTGAGATTAGTCATCTGGTCCAGCAGGGGGCACAGGGATTCTGCCAACGTTTTAGCCAACTCGGTGGTTTCTTCCGGACGAGGGCTCCCAACTACTTTCGCTTTTGAAAGTTTTTCTTTCTCAGTCCTCTTCCCCACAATCTTTATGTATTGTTTACTTGCCGAAGATTTGCTAAAGTCTCTGAATATATGCTCAAACGTTCATCTACGCCTTGGTAAGTCTCTTCCAACAGATTTCAGCATTTTTACTTTCGCTCCCCCCTCAGGTCTCGCATTTAAATTCGTGCGCATGGGAGGGGCCCCTCCCTCATTTGCTTTCTTTTCTAGTCCTTGGGGTGGGAGCTTTCTTTTTAAAATGTCAATTACGCTCTAATCCGACTCACAGTTCATAGTCAGTCTTGCGACCTCACTGTAGCTCCATTTAGACCACTCGATCTCCAGCGCTTGTCCCGGTCAGCGTCACTAGTTCCATACGGACACACAGCAGGACGACTGTCGGAATGGAGAAGCGCCTCAATTCCCCAGCAACGCGCTGGTGAAGAGGCCACCTCTCAAAAGCCCCATAACTAAGAGCTTTTCAACCAGGCTCCAGGGGGGGTAGCAAGACGTCGCCCCCCCCCTTTCTGCTGGTGCACAGATTTCATCCCCGGGAGGTCCGGGAGATGAGTCTGCTCAGCGTGTCGCCATAAACCGGAAGTCCCTTTCAGCTGGAGGTTCTGTTTACACAATCAGAGTCAATACTGGCGGTTTGCATGTAGCTACAGCCCAACTGAGATCTTCCTCAGGGACCCAACTCATGGTATAGAAAGAAGATGGGTAGGTTATTAGTGACAGAGCCTTTTTCTGTGGCCCTGCACACACTCCCTCCCTCCTCCCCTTGCTTTTATTGCTGTTTTTGTTGATCTTCTCTGGCTTTAACGGCATTGATCAGAAGGCCTGGAATTGGATGGGGACTTAGAGACACTCTGCTGGGCCTTGAGCCCCTACAGAACAGACATATTGCATTTTGTTTTATTTTGTTGCTTTCTGGAAGACCTGCTGCTTGTGCAGAGAGGCCAACAACAAAGATATACACTGCAAAGACCTTTTGTATAAGTTAAAGTGTTTTATATGTTCCATCTTATAAAGTGCGTTGTGTATTATTCATAATATTCTAAAACAGGTATATATTCATTACATGCAATATCAACAATAATAATCAGTTTGTACAATCTAATAGCTACCAGTCAATTTATATCCTTTTTACACAATCAACCCCAACGGGAGTTTTTAGAATTGCACACCCGCTTTTCCTTGCTTGAAAGTCTTCTAAAGGGGGAAGTTTCCTTTTGTGGTTACATTGAAGTCTAAATTGATGTTTGTTGCTGGTCCTACAAAAGGCCCATTAAGCAGCTGACATTCATAGACGGAGCGCTCCTGTCTTTCTCAAGGCTGCAGAGAGGCCAGCAGGGCCGTATCCAGTGGTGGGGTGCGTGGGGCAGCACCCCCTTTCCAATCTGCAACACCCCCACCCCAGCAGCACCCCCACCTCAATCTTCAAATTGGAATCCAGGTACTGCTTAAGCCGTGCTGCGCTGCCAGCGACCCAAAGCGATTGCTCTAACCCTCCTTCCTTGCACTTGCCCCTTACCCCAGCAGCAGGAGGAAGTAGCATATAACCTGGAAGGAGGAAAGGAGGGTTAGAGAAATTGCTCCGGGTTTGGATCTCCACTTTGCTATGGAAGCCTGCCGGATGACCTTGGGCCAGTCACACACTCTCAGCCTAGCCCACCTCACAGGACTGTTGTGAAGATACAATGGGGCAGAAGAGAAGGATGTGAGCTGCTTAGATATGAACTAAATCAGTCACTTGGAACCCCACCTAGTGCTCAGCTTGGGTTACCTGTTCCCACAGTCCTGGCCTCAATGCTGGTGAGGTAATAATTCCCCCTCTTCCTCTCACAGGACTGGGAGGTGCTTGCAGCTCACTGGGCCCCCTGCTATCATCTGGGGGGGGGTCCCCAACCATCAATGTTCCCTCTAAGCTGTGGAGTCTTGTGAGCAAAAATTCTACTTTGTGAGTGACTGGTGTAAAAGTTGTGAGCGAGCGATTTGACTACTGCATGCATTAGCTTGCTCTGGAGCCCTCCTTCCTGAGCTAAGACAAAAATGTGTGAGCCAGAAGCTAAAAAGCTGTGAGCTAGCTCACACTAACTCAGCTTAGAGGGGGGAATGGTCCCCATTCTAGAATCATTGAAGACCATGGACATGCTCTTGCCTGGGAATGAAGACCACAGGGAGAGACCCTCTGGACTGTCCCGTGAATTAAAGAAGCTCATCTTGCGGTCACGTGAAAGAGGGCATTTTTGGTGGCAGCCCCATGACTGTGGAACAATCTCCCCAGGGACGTGTGCCTGGACCCCTCGCAGTTGAAGACAGTTTATTAGGACTGCATTTGATTAAAGAAGTCCTAAATTATGATTTTCAATTTCGGTTTTCCTTATTTTTAGGTACTCTGTTTTATGCATTTTATATTTAGATTATAGTCCACTTTGAGCTCCGTAATGGAAGAAAGGCGGCTGCCGCCACAGCGCAAGGCCCTTCACAAGCTGTGGTGGCCATTTTGTGTTTCACTCTGCCTCTCGCAGCGGCCATTTTGTGGCTGTGCCTGCTGTGCTCTGCCAGAATTCCAAAGGTGCCTGTGGGCTCAAAAAGGTTGAGGACCCCTTTTGTGGTTACATTGAAGTCTAAATTGATGTTTGTTGCTGGTCCTACAAAAGGCCCATTAAGCAGCTGACATTCATAGACGGAGCGCTCCTGTCTTTCTCAAGGCATGTGAAAGTGACCTTGGGCCAGTCACACACAAAGTGCACCGGGCTTCAAATCCCAAAGCAGACGAAGGGACCCATCTGGAACATTTCCGAGTCCTGGCTTGCAGCAAATGCTTGGCACAGAGAGTTTGGTGTGCTCAGTGCCCAGACATCCCTTCACCCCCTTCACCTCTCACGAGCTCGGCTCATCCCCTCCTTCTCAATGGCGTCATCGGTGTCCCGCAGCCCAGCTGTGTCGCTCAGCACCACAGGGAAACCCCCGATGTTCAGTGCTGCCTCTACCACATCCCGGGTGGTCCCCGCCATGGGGGAGACAATGGCTGCTGGCTTCTGGCCTAGAGGAAAAGGACAAAGTCAGAAGGATCCTAGGAAATGGGTGAGGCAAGAGGCAAAGGGGCGACAGATGCCCAGCAAGCCCACAGGTGGGGCAGGGCAGAGATGTAACTTTTTCAGAATTTTGAAGCTGGGGGGGGGGGGAGAGACAAACAGAAGTGGAGAGGAAAGTTAAATATGTATCTTCCTGATCAAGCCTAAGTTTATTACACAGCTTCCCCACAAAACATACCATGTACAACTGAGCTAGCATGTAAACCTGTAATATTCGGCATGCTGATGACCTTTAAAGTGTAAAGGTTGTAGCTTCCCACAAGCAAAACTGCGAATATACCTAATATTAGAGGAAGAGAGAGAATTGCAAACTGCTGCATTCCATGCTACCTTAAGCACTAGAAAAGAGTAGGAGTCTAGCAGCGCCTTAAAGACTAACCAGATCTGCGGCAGGAGCTTTCATGAGTCACTGCTCACTTCTTCAGAAGTGAGTAGTGACTCAAGAAAGCTGATCCTCTACCTCAAATGTTGTTAGTCTTGAAGGTGCTCCTGGACTCTTGCTCTTTTCTCCTGTTACGGACAGACTAACACGGCCCACCCATCTTGATCTATGCTACCTTAGCCCACGTATCGCCACTTTTCTCCTCTGAGAGGTAGGAAAAAGCATAATTTCAATACAGAAAACATGAACTTCATACGAAACAAAAGAAAACACATGATTTGAACAGGAACAGTCTCATACATGCCTAGCAGAACTAAATCAATATCTAGCTATATTTTCTAGGATTGAACGCTCAATAGCATATTAAGGTCACACATTACAGCATATTGACTGTGGACAAAAATTAGTTACACTTGACAATAAAAATATCTTTGTATACTGTGGAGACACAAGAGACAAATTTTCAAAAGAACTGTCATTCTCTAAAGCCGTAGATTACTGCATAACGTAATTTTCATATTATACGTTCTCAGTGACTAAATCCTTGTCTTAAAAACCAGTCCCTGATTCCAGAAGATATTTCAAATAAGTTTTTTTTCACTGCTCTCCAAAATTTCCAGTCTGGCTTCCAGAAAAATGCCTCCCTCCCACCCCAGGATTTCAAATCGAGGTTCTGTGTTAGTCTGTTGAAGCAAACATAAAACAGGAAATTTCAGGAGTGCGAGATTTGCGTCAGTAAATTTGTGAAGGGCCGGAAGACTCCATTTTCATTTCAGGAAAGAAGCGGGGGATGAAAAGGGACGGGCATTTTTTCTTAATTAATTACCCCAATAAACAAACCCAAGGCGAACAAGACTTGCCAGGAACAAGGAATCGAGGACTATCCGGCATGCCGGGCAGAGATGAATCCCCCCCAATTGAAATTCCACCCCTTCCAGTCCCAGGGAGCCACCAGACTTAACTCTCTCCCCCAGAGGAGGAGAGAAATCCTGGGAAATTCTAAAGGAAGGAAGCCCATAGGGCCACCCCAACCTTCCCCCACTTGGGCTCAACTTTGGGCATTTCCAGGTCAAGGGCTTGGTCTGTTGGGAAAGCTGTTTCTCTGCCGCAGAGCTGCAGCCACCAGCCTGAGGAGGCAAGGCTGGGCTCGATGGATGGGGTGGGGTGGGTGTCAGACCAGGCTGTGGAGGAGGCAGCTCCTAATCACGCTGCCGTTTTTTACATCACCTGGCAGCCAACAGCCCTCACCAAAGTTGCAGCATCCTTGTGCTGCCACCCAGTGGCCACCCAGGAGAGCCACCCAAGGTTATAGCAAGCAAAATGAGCCTACAGGACACAGCCAATGAGGAAGTCCTACCGAGGTAAATGCCCCAGAGATAAAACTGCTCCAGAAGACAACACAAACATTTGGAGGTGGGAACCCACAGCATTAAGCAAGGAGGGAAGTCATGCCACACCAGCTGCACCCCAGCAACCAAGAACAAGCTTTGGAAGACCCCTCGGGCCTGACGCTGATTCCCCACTCACACAAGTGGTTCAGAAGGCTGCTCTTGCCGGCATTGGTGGGCCCAGCTATCACGACATGGACTCCGTCCCTCAGCCTCTCCCCACGCCGGCCGTCTTGCAAGTGCACCCTCAGCTCCTTCTCCAAAACCTCCACCGTGGCCTCCACTGCAACGAAAGATGGGGAAACTCTGCTGCCAACTTTCCCTCCCCTCCTTCGCCCCCCCCCCCGCTCTCCCTCCACAGCCAGGAGGGCTAGCAACTTAATTTCTTTTTTCCTAAAAGGCAAGACTGCAGTGCCAAGATTCTACCCGCACTGCTGTTTTTGTTCAGCCAACAGAAAAGTGACATTCAAAAAATATGAGGAATGAGGAATGTAATTGGTGGATAGCAGGGTGCGTGAGGGGGAGGGAAAGGAAAAAGAAACGACGAGGGTGCTCACCTTGGGAAAGAACCCCCTCTTCAATGTTGTCATCTTCGCTGAAGTCAATGTATGCTTCGATGTGGGTGAGGGCCTGCAGGGAGGGCGGGGTTATTATTTATTTATTTATTTGTAATTATTTATTTGATTTTTATCCCACCCTCCCCACCGAGGCGGGCTCAGGGCAGCTTACACAAGAAACAATAGATAAACAACAATGTAAATATCAATACAGAATACACAAAAGTTATTAAAACCAATTAACAGAACAATGGCGGCATAGCTACAATAAAGTGCAATTATCAGTCCATCCATTACCGGCGGGCTCAGGCTGGAAATAGATTGGCACAGGACATAGATGATAACACAGCTCTTTACCTAAAGGCCTGGTGAAAGAGCTCCGTTTTTGTGGCTCTGCGGATCTGTGAACTGTGAAAGGTCCCACAGGGCCCTGATCTCATCCAGAAGCTCATTCCAGTAGGTTGGAGCTGCGACAGAAAAGGCCCTGGTCGGTTATTATTTATTGAATTTTTAACCCGTCCTCCCAGCTCGTTCTGCCAGGGAACGGACGGATGGACCCTGTTTCTCTTTCTCATTCACACACACACACACACACGGCTCTTTGCATAAAGGATTCATAGAAGGGGAGGTGGTGTTGGATAGGCAACCGGGGCCACTCCCGCCCACTGTGACCCAAATTATAACAGCTTACTGAATCCAGTAGAAGGTGGAAGCCACTGAAAACTGAGCCAGCCCGACCTTGCATAGCCCCACCCCAGGAATCCTTGGTCACAGCAGGGGTCGACAAAAAGACAGACTTCCAGGAGAGGCTTTTAACATTGTTGGTGGTCATATTAGTCTGCCTCAGCAAAAGTAGGATCTTGGGTCTCCTGAAACTTAGCACATTTTTATAGGCATACTCCCTTCACCAAGTTGCCCTGGGCAGCAAATATAGCCTTCCCATCTCCTTATCCTCACAACAGCCCTGTGAGGTAGGTGAGGCTGAGACAGGGCGCCTGGCCCAAGGTCACTCGGCAAACTTCTGTGGCAGAGTGGAGATCTGAACCCAAAGTCCCACCATCTTCGTTCAAGACACACCCGTCTCTTGACTGAGAGCTCTACTGGGCAAGTTGCAATCTGAGGTGCCACAAGACTCCGTCTCAAAATGTTGCTCCAATACATTTTTGTCAGGTCAGCTGCATCCATACGGAGATTGCCTCCCAGTAGGTCTCCAAGCTTTTCTGGAGCGTTCACAAGTCTCCCAATGGTCCCCATTCTGAGCTTTTCCCCAGCTGCTCAATCACTCTCTCTTTCAAAAGGTCGTAATGAGGGGGGGAAAAACAACCACCCAAAACTTGAGAAGGATCCAGAATTTTACTCGCAATGGCATGGAGGACATTGAAGATTCCAACGCTACATGAGTTGATATTGAAGATTATGGAATATTCCGAAATGGACAAGTTGACAAATATATTAAAAGGAAAAATGGAAGAAGAATTTACGAGACCCTGGAAGGCGTTTTATGACTGGTTAAAACTTAAGTATTGAGAAATTAAGATCAAGTGAAGAATAATAAGAATGATAGATGAAGTAGTTGTGAAGCTGTAATGAGAAGATATGCATGCAGAATGTTAAATTGGAAATTTTAATATTTCTGCCTCCCCCCCCTTCTCCTTCTCCCCTTTCTGTATATAAACTAATACAAATTTTTCAAAAAATCCCCATAACTTGAGAAGGTGTGTGTCACTGCACTTCCTACCCCCATGGTCACCATTTCCCCTGCCTCAGACCCCCGGTGGCAGCCATTCTTCCACCCCAGAATGGGAGGGATCTCTTGGTTTTCTGTTTGGTTTGTTTTTTAATGGAAATTGACATGTTACTATAGGATTAGGGTAGTCTGTCTATTGTGGTGGAAAGTGACCTCCAGTTGCAGCCAGTTGATGGCAACCCCGCAGAGTTTTCAATGTACATAAGAACATAAGAGACGCCAATGCTGGATCAGGCCAGTGGCCCATCCAGTCCAACACTCTGTGTCACACAGTGGCCAGAAATACCAGGTGCCATCAGGAGGTCCACCAGTGGGGCCAGGACATTAGAAGCCCTCCCACTGTTGATCCCCCCCAGCACCAAGAAGACAGAGCATCACTTGCCCCAGACCAAGAGTTCCTATCTATACCTTGTGGCTAATAGCCACTGATGGACCTCTGCTCCATATGTTTATCCAGTTCCCTCTTGAAGCCGTCCATAAAAGATGAACACAGGTGGTCTGCCATTGCCTGACCCTGCGTAGCAACCCTGGACTTCCTTGGCCATCTCCCATCCAAGGACTGACCAGGGCTGACCCTGCTTAGCTTCCAAGATCTGATGAGATCAAGCTAGCCTGGGCCGCCCAGGTCAGGGCAGTCTGTTTATTGCAGTCTCTGAATTCCCAGCTTTCATTTTTTAAAGGAAGTGGCACGGAAAAGAGCAAGAGAAGATACAAGGGGCACAGCGTTCCCCTTCTATCTTTTTTGTTTGGCTTGCCATACCCCCCACACACACACATGATGGGCCCTCCTCCCTGGTTTTGGTGTCATTACGTGTTTATACGTTTTTGCTGAATTATTTTATATATATAATTTTAAAATGCTGAAATGTTACGATGCCGGCTGCCTTGGGGACCTTATTTGGGTGGAAGGGCAGCATAGGAATTGTCGCGGGCAGCGGCTAGGAAGGTTCACTGCTGGCTGCCACCACTCTGGCATGGGTCTCCCTGGGTGGGCTCACAGCACCCTTGTTACAGTGCTTGCCCAACAGGTTTCCCCTGGTACGCGACCAAATGAATAGTTCTATTAAGAAGAAGAAGAAGAGGTTGGATTTATACCCCGCCCGTCACTTGGAGTCTCAGAGCGGCTTACAAACTCCTTTCCCTCCCCCTCCCCACAACAGACACCCTGTGAGGTGGGTGGGGCTGAGAGATCTCTGACAGAAACTTCTCTTTTTCAAGGACAGCTGTGCCAGAGCTTGTGACTGACCCAAGGTCACATCAGCAGGTGCGAGTGGAGGAGTGGGGAATCAAACCCGGTTCTCCCAGATTAGAGTCTGCGCACTTAACCACTGCACCAAACTGGCTCAACTTTAGATCAATAACAAGTAGGAAAAATGAGCAAAGTAAAGGCAAGTAAATCAGTAAAATCATAAATCCTAACGCGTCTGTCTGCACAGTCCCAGCCGTCCCTAGGTGCCTGTCCAGGGTCTAACTGACCCCCTTTCTGGATGAGGGATCCCTCTGTCTGCAGCAGCCCCCTCCAACCCTGCTCCCTGCGAGGAGAGACACCCCCCCCGCACCCTGGGCAAGGCTTTTTATCGCCTCCTCCTAGGCACCACCCCGTTTCCCTGCTGGTGTAGTTTTTCCCTCCAAAACCTCCTGTTACCCAGTCGCAGGGTCCAGAGGGAACCTGGGAAATGTAGGCCCCAATGACTACTCCCAAATAGACTTCCCGGGAGCCACCAGGCCTCCGCAGAGCCTATAGGCCACACTATGGGCCCATGAACATGACAGGAATGTTTTAAATGAATAAATGAAATCTCTCTGCAACAAAGTGTGTTAGAGAATTTTTTAGAGAAAAAAATTACACAGGGGATTCAGAAGACCTAATAGAAAGATTGCTCTAAGTCCCTATAACTGATTTTTTTTTTTAAATCCCTTCGATCATGCAAAGGGAAGAAAGAGGCAGTGTGGCAGAGTGGTTGGAGAATCAGTCTAGGATCTGGGAGCCCCGCGCTCAAATCTCCACTCTGCCCTGGAAGCATGCTGGGTGACCTAGGGCCAGTCACTCTCTCAGCCTAACCTACCTCACAGGGATGCTGTGGTAAGAACGGTGTAAGCCGTTTTGGGTCCCCATTGTGAAGAAAAGCTACATATAAATGATGTAGATTAAGAAACAAATGGCAGCCGTAGGTGAATGGGGTAAGGGACTCACGGAACTGCAAACCCAGGATGTCTGTTTTTGCTTTACTATTATTATTATTATCATCATCATCATTATTATCATTAACCACCACCCACCGGTGGTCACTTCCATGAAAACGCCTCCAGAAAGGTCCACAGGCATTCTGGGGGCATTCTGCACCTGAAACCAGCGTTCCCTCTCAGCTGTGCAGGTGAGCAGCCCCTCAGTGGCACAGGAAGCCCCGCTCAGCAACCATCTGGAGCCACGCAGGGTCTCGCACTGCCCCGGCCCACTCGAAGGTTACAGCTGTTCTATTCTGCTCAGGATGTGAACTGTTCCGCTCAGTGTGTGTGTGGGGGATCAGAGGTATCCTTGCCTGCCACCTTCCCCCGCCTTGCCTTGGTGAGAGCGTCACTCCAGTGCCGATAGAGCCGCCCCAGGTCACCATCCATCTGGCGCAAGGCCTGCCGGCGCTGGCCTTCTGTTTCAGCGTGGATCAGGTCCCCCAGCCCCTCCGCCTCCGTCAGGTCGAGTTTCCCATTCTGAAAGGCCCGTTTGGTAAACTCTCCAGGCTCCGCCAGCCGCAGGTGAGGGAGGGATCCTGAAACGAGAAAGAGGAGTATCTCAAGCTCTGCAGTCTTG
>NW_015161979.1:163140-170060 GCF_001447785.1 Gekko japonicus | reverse complement strand
CCAAAGGCCCATCAAGGCCATCCTTCTGTTAATGCAGTGGCTGACCAGCTGCAAGCAGGAAGACAGCGACACCATCATCCTACCTGTGCTCCCCAGTATCAATGCTGCCTCTGGTCCTGGAGGGAGGAGCTGTCTTTCACAACTAGTAGCCAGGAACAGCCCCGTCCTCCATGAATTTGTCCACTCCCCTTTTAAAGTCTTCCAAGTTGGTGGCCATCACTATAAGGTGGGGCAGCAAATCCCACCACTTAAACGCGGAGTCTGTATAATTTTTTAAAAATAGATTCAGGTGGGTAGCCGTGTTGGTCTGAAGCAGCAGAGCAAAGTTTGCATCCTTGAGACCAAGAAAGTTTAATTCTGGACAGAAGCGTTGCACGCACACGAAAACTTAGACCCAGAATAAGATTTTACTGGTCTTAAAGGTGCCACTGGACTCAAAAACATTTTTAAAGTTAGAGTCGCCCAACTTATTGAAAAGAAAACCTACCCAAAGCAGTCAAGATTCCGCTCACCACAGCTGGCCCACCGTGGATGTGGAATTCAGCAACATCTTCCCCCGTGAAACTGCCAGGCCCTGAAAAGCAACACGACAGTCCTGGGAAGTCACTGTCCTCAGTCCAGAAGCAAAAGAAGAAGGACACATGAAGCTACATTATACTGAGACAGGTTCTTGATCCATCAAGGTCACCATTGACTACTCAGACTGGCAGTGGCTCTCCAGATCTCAAATAGAGGTCTTGCAGAACATAAGCATGTAAGAACATAAGAGGAGCCATGCTGGATCAGGCCAGTGGCCCATCCAGTCTGTGTCACACAGTGGTCAAAACCCTGGTGCCATCAGAAGGTCCACAGCAGGGCCAGAACTCCAGAAGCCCTCCCACTCTTGCCCCTCAAGCACCAAGAAGACAGAGCATCACTGCTCCAGAAAGTGTTCCCTCTATACCTTGAGGCTAATAGGCACTGATGGACCTCTGCTCTATATGTTTCTCCAATCCCCTCTTGAACCTGTCTATGCTTGTAGCCACCACCACTTCCTGTGGCAGTGAATTCCACCTGTTAATTACTCTTTGGGTGAAGAAGTACTTCCTTTAACTGTTCTAAGCCTACTGCTTATTAATTTCATTGAGTGCCCACAAATTCTTGTACTGTGAGAAAGGGAGGAAAGTACTTCTTTCTCTGCCTTTATCCCATGTGTAATTTTTCTAAATCTCTGTCATGTCACCCCTCAGTCATCATTTCTCCAAGCTAAAGAGTCCTAACCTCTTTAACCCTTCTTAATAGGGAAAGCGTTCCATCTCCTTAATCATTTTAGTTGCCCTTTTCTGCACCTTTTCCAATGCTATCATATATTTTGAGATGTGATGCCCAGAACTGTACACAGTATTCCAAATGAGGCCACACCATTGATTTATACAGGGGCATTATGATACTGGCTGATTTGTTTTCAATCCCCTTCCTAATAATCCCCTGCATAGCATTTGCCTTTTTTATTGCTGTCATACATGGAGTTGACATTTTCACTGAGTTATCTACTATAACTCCAAGATCTCTCTACTGGTCTCCACCAGTTTGGACCCCATCAACGTGTATTTATAGTTAGGATTTTTGGCTCCATTGTGCATTACTTTGCACTTGCCCATGTTGAACCTCATTAGCCACACTGACACCCAGTTGGCCAGCCTCAAGAGATCCCTCTGGAGCACCTCACAATCCTCCCTAGTTCTCACCATCCTGAACAACTTAGTATGATCCTCAGCCACTTCACTGCTTACTCCCAACTCCAAATTATTAATGAACAAGTTAAAAAGCACTGGACCCAGTACTGATCCCTGCAGTACCCCACTGCTTACCACCCCTCCACTGTGAAAACTACCCATTTATATTCATTCTCTGTTACCTGTTAATCACCCAGTTTTTAATCCACAAGAGGACTATTCCCCTTTCCCATGATTTTTGAGCTTACTTAGGAGCCTTTGATGAGGACCTTTATCAAAAGTTTCTGGAAGTCTAGGTAAACAATATCTATTGGGTCGCCCTTGTCTACATGTAAATACATAAATTCTAAAATGTCCACATCAACTACCACTTGATCCTTTTAACTGGTGATGCTGGGGATTGAACCTGGGACTTTCTGCATGCCAAGCAGATACTCTACGAATGAGCTACAGCCCCTCCCAAAAGGACTGCCTTACCCTGACCTCTGAGACCAGCCTCAACAGCACAGAGGTTTTGGTTTTCTAACCTGGGAACCACAGAACAAGGCCCCGGTCCAGCATTTCCGAAGATTCCGGGTCATAGATCCGGCGCAAGGCAGCCGATCGCGAGAGTGGCAGCTTGTTTGTCCCCGTCAGCTGGAGTAAAGCCAGACCACTGGATGGGCCACTGGTTCGGATCACAGCCACGCCACATTTCCCTCGGCCAGAAGACAAGGCAAAGATGGTGTCCCTTTGGGCAGCCTGACTGTACCACCTGCAACAGCCACAGCAAAGAGAGAGAACACATCATATGGGCTAGCTGAGAGGGGACACCCAGGGGACTGCCGCAAACCCTCTGGGCTTCCAAGAAGTTTGACAAACACATGGGGCTTGCAAAACAGTGCAATAGCGCAGAAGCAAGACTCTCTCCTGTGAGATGATTCAGAACAACTGCAACTTATACACTTCTCACATTTGTTTAGGCAAGAAAATATATTTATTTTATTCAGACCCAATGTGGTATAGTGTGGGTGTGAGACCAGGACCTGGGCAATGCAGGCCCTGATCAAGGAGAAAAGCAAAATATAAATTCTAAAACATTGTTAAAAACAACTATTCAGGCAGCTGGGTTTTTTTTTTTTTTACCAAGAACATTATTATAGAGTTGAAAGGGATCTCTAGAGTCATCTAGTCCAACCCCCTGCACAAGGCAGTAAATTCACAAATAACTCTCCCCTGATACCCCCAATGACTGCTGTTTCACACCCAGAAGATGACAAAAACCTTCCAAGATCTCCAGCCAAAATGGCCTGGAGAAAAATTGCTTCTTGACCTCAAAGTGGCAATCAGTATTTCCCTGGGCGTGTAAGAAAGGGCCACAAGAACTAAGCACTGAGGCAACCCATCTCACAATCTGCCTAGGGTCACAGAATCAGCATTGCTGTCAGATAGATGGCCATCTAGTCTCTGTTTGAAAACCTCCAAAGAAGGAGAGCCCACCACCTCCCAAGGAAGCCTGCTCCACTGAGGAACTGCTCTGTCAGAAAGTTCTTCAGATTCAATTTCAATCCGTTGGTTCTGGTCTGACCTTCTGGGGCAACAGAAAACAACTCTGCACCATCCTCTAGATGACAGTTCTTCAAGAACTTGAAGATGGTTATCATACCATGTCTCTAGGCTGAACATACCCAGCTCGTTCAACCTTTCCTCAAAGGACTTGGTCTCCAGACCCCTCACCATCTCTGTTTGGTGTAGTGGTTAAGTGCGCGGACTCTAATCTGGGAGAACCGGGTTTGATTCCCCACTCTTCCACTTGCACCTGCTGATGTGACCTTGGGTCAGTCACAAGCTCTGGCACAGCTGTCCTTGCAAAAAAGCAGTTTGTGTCAGAGCTCTCTCAGCCCCACCCACCTCACAGGGTGCCTGTTGTGGGGAGGGGAAGGAGTTTCTAAGCCGCTCTGAGACTCCAAGTGAAGGGCGGGGTATAAATCCAATCTCTTCTTCTTCTTCTTCTGTTGCCCTCCTCTGGACACAGTCCAGCTTGTCTAGATCCTTCTTAAATTGTGGTGCCGAAAACTGAACACAATACTCTAGGTGAGGTCTAACCACAGCAGAGTAAAGTTACCGTGATCCTCCTCTTCCCCCTTCTTGAAGGTGGGGACAACATTTGCCTGCCTCCAGTCCTCTGGCACGGTGGCGCCCCACCTGTTCTTCTGGGTACAAGCTTTTGAGTGCGAATGCAACGAAGTTTAATTCCAGGTATATACCCAGAATTAAACTTCGTTGGTCTTCAAGGTGCTCACTGGATTCAAACTTTGTCCTGTTGCTTCAGACCAACACGGCGGCGACCCACCTGAATCTATTGTTAAAAGGAATTCCACGCTGCAACGTGGGCTGCTCCAAGCAACTAACACCCCCCCTCCCCAAGCTCCTGGGACCGAAGGAAGATTGCTTCCTTCCAACACGGGAAAAGGCCGGTTCGATTCCTGCTTCTTAAACGCGCATGATCGCGGCGGGGAGGGGGGGTCCTACTGAGACCTTCCATGCCAAGGGATTCAGCCAAGCCAAACACCCCCCTCCCCCTATTCCCTCGCTGCCAGCCTCGAGGGCAGACCCGCCCCAATACGCACCTGCAGAGGACCCGAGCTCTTCTTGCAAAGCAATGCCCGGCAGCTGGCAGGCCTGGCCCCCACACAAGCCACATGGTCCCAGGAAGAAGCAGGAAGGGCAAGGGGGACCGGACCGCCCCCCTTCCTCTCGCTCGCCAGCCCCCGCCCCGCTCCTCGCCCCCAACCTGCCCCAACTCAGCCCCCGCCAACCTCGCGTGACGCAGCCGCCGGCTTCCACTGCGGGCAGCGTGCTGTCCTACAACGTGATTGGTCCAAGCGAGAAAGGGGCGGGGCGGACCCGCGTGTCCTGGGGAAGCCTTGGGCGGAGTTTGGGGCCGCGGCTGCGGAGTTGGGGAAAGAGGGTAGCTTGCTTCCTTCAGACGTTTTTTGTTTCTTTTGCGATGCATCTTGGGATGCCGGCAGAGTTTGCAAACTTGCACTCGGCTTTTAAAGCAAGGCTGGTTTCTTTGGTTGGAGCCTGCAGGAAAGAGAATATCTGGAAGAGAGCCAAGAGTCCAGCGGCACCTTCAGGTCTAACGCAGTTCGGGGCAGGGAAGAAGCTTTCGTGAATCACGGCGCACTTCTTCAGATAGATCAAGGCGGGTGGCCGTGTTATCCTGTCTGTAGCGGGAGAAAAGAGCAAGAGTCCAGGAGCACCTCCAAGACCAGCAACGTTTGCGGCAGGGTAGGAGCTTGCCTGAGTCACTGCTCACTTCTTCAGATAGATCCAGATGGGTAGCCATGTTAGTCTGTCTGTAGCAGGAGAAAAGAGCAAGAGTCCAGGAGCACCTTAAAAAGTGACAAAATTTGCAGCAGGGGAGGAGCTTTCCTGAGTCACTGCTCACTTCTTCAGATAGATCCAGATGGGTGGCCATGTTAGTCTGTCTGCAGCAGGAGAAAAGAGCAAGAGTCCAGTGGCACCTTCAAGACAATTTGTCACTGGTCACTTCTTCAGATATCCCACCTTGCCACTAATGTTCTTAGTCTTTAAGGTGCGACTGGACTCTTGCTCTTTTCTGCTGCTATATACAGATTAACACGCCCACCCATCTTGAACTATCAGAAGTGAGCAGTGATTCACAGAAGCTTCTTCCCTGCCCCCTACTGTGTTAGTTTTGAAGGTGCTCCTGGAATCTTGCTTTTATCCTACTACAGACAAACACGGCTACCCATCTTGATGTATTTTATTTTATTTTTATCTATTTATTTGTATCTGAAGAAGTGAGCAGCGACTCAAAAAAATCCATCCTCTGCCACAAATGTTGTTAGTCTTGAAGATGCCTCTGGACTCTTGCTCTTTTCTCCTGCTCCAGACAGACTAACACAGCCACCAATGCTCCCTCTAAGCTGTGGAGTCTTGTGAGCAAAAATTCTACTTTGTGAACTACTGGCATTAAAGTTGTGAGCAGGTGATTTGGCTACTGCATAAATTAGTTTCCTCTGGGGCCCTCCTTTATGAGCTAAGACAAAAATGTGTGAGTCGGAGGCTAAAAAACTGAGCTAGCTCACACTAACTCAGCTTACAGGGAACACTGACAGCCACCCATCTTGATCTACCTGAAGAAGTGAGCAGTGACTCAAGAAAGCTTCTCCCCTGCCACAAATGTTGTTAGACTTTAAGGTGCCCCTGGACTCTTGCTCTTTTCTCCTGCTACAGACAATCACAGCTATTCATCTTGTTCTATCTGAAGAAGTGAGCAGTGACTCAGGAAAGCTCCTACCCTTGACACAAATGCCACTGGACTCTTGCTTTTTTCTACTGGAACAGAGATGAAAGAGAGGCGATTTGCAACCCATAGGCATCAGGAGGCACCGCAGAATTGTCAAAATCTGCTTCTGTACAGCTAAAATATTTTTTTGCTATTCATGACCTAATGTGGTTAACGCTGAATGGGAATAGGGAATCACATGCAGGGTATGCTCAAGTGCACCATGGCTGGTAGTGCAAACTGGTTTGATTACTACCTTTGATGGAAAAGACACACATCCAGACACATTGCATATTTGTTACTAGAACAATTTGGAGAGCATGTGCAGTTTCCAGGAGAGATTATCCATGGCCTACTATGTTAACTTTTAGCAATTGCACATCATATGAGAAAGCAACACCTAGCTGTAAAGAATATATATTTTCATATATTTATTTCTAGATGTGTGTTGTTTTACAATAGTAATATTGACCCTAAGGAGCCGAAATGCATACGGTCTACTGCAGGGGTGTCAAACTCATTTTTTATGAGGGCCAGATCTGACATAAATGAGACCTTGTTGGGCCGGGCCATGTGCGTTATAAAATATAATGCCAGGTAATGGAAATATAAGCTTATAAAGGACACAAACACAAAGGTTTTTTTTTTACTTAAAATAAAAACATGCTTAAAACTTTAGCACTCTTGCAAGATTTTGTTTATTTAACAGTGTCTGATAACTGACACCTCTTGCCCTGAATTATTGCATCAAAATGTCTGTGCTGTTGCAATCTTGAGTATGGTGCTCAGGTGTGTATCTGTAAGCTGCAAACCTACGATGACGCAGGAGCAGCAGAACTGGAAGAAGAAGCAGAAGACAGCCAGTTCCACTGCAGGCCTGATAGAAGCCCTCCGAAGGCCTGATCCAG
>NW_015161979.1:156475-162767 GCF_001447785.1 Gekko japonicus | reverse complement strand
TAGTAACACAATCTTTATATTTGTGTGTGTGTGTGTGTGTATAACCTGTAAGCCACCCTGAGCCTGCCCAGGTGGGGAGGGCAGGATACAAATTAAATAAATAAATAAATAAAAATAATAACTTATTTTGTTACCTTGGCCCTCATATATCACAGCCATATCTTGGGCTGAGTCTCCCCCCCCCCTCGGTTTATGCTCAAGTGCAACATGGCTGGTAGTGCAAATTGGTTTGGGGGTTGAACCCAGAGCATGTTATGCCGGTGTGTGTGTGTGTGTGGGAATTGCACCCACAAATGGCAGAGGGTTACACCCATCTGAAGCTCAGGTCCATTTCAAATTCCTCTTCATTTTTCCTCCTGGAGGACTGAGTGGCCAGCTAGCAATTAAAAGGTTATGAAGAGTAGGGAGGATTCTTTTAAAAAACATTCCTTTCCTTGAAACTACATTAGGTTCTGGATCTTAGCCTGGGTTGGTGTCTCATTTCAAGCAAACAACCTGCAGCAGCACGGACAGAGGCAATCCTTATTACTTTCTGCGGCAAAAAAAAGGAGCCGGCAAAAATCTCCCTCTCGCACAGGAAAGCTGTCTGTGCGCCACAGAATTTATCTGGAATCTCTGTCTTTGTGTGCTTTGTAGAAGCAGGTTGAGGTTCTTGTAAAAAGGCAGCTGGGGAGGGCGGACTCCTGGGTTCCCTCCCTGTAGGTCTGGTGATGTCTTGGGGGATGGGGGGTGGGATTAGCTATCACAGAGCATTAATGCATTGCCTACACAAACATTAATAAACATGCACACACATATTGTGCCCTATGTATTAGCCAAATTAGGGCAGGATAGGGATCCCTCATCTTTTAGAAGGTTCAGTGCCCTTTGCAGGCATCAGTCCAGGAATTCTAGCCACCGCCCCACATGATAGGCCACTTACAATCTGCCAATTTCAAAAAGGGGAGCAAGTGGATTGTGGCTTGCCGAGGGCCACCTAGCAAGTTTGTGGCAGAGGAGAAGAGATCAAAAGGAGGGTTTTGGTCCCAAGCTCCTGCCCAAAGCACGGAGGAATTGCACTCTGTATATGCTCTGATGCATTGTGGCTGGAACAGCAAAGAGGTTTTAGGGACTGAACCCAGGGCAAATCATGCCTGGGGCAGTTCTGAAAAACAAACAGGAGATCAATGGGCCTGAAATGACCGGCCCCTTTAAAGGCATGCAATTCATGGTAGAGGTGACCTTTGCACCAGGGACTTCCTGTCTGATGCTGATTTTAGAGAACACGATACAAAGGTCCTTCTTTAAATACAAGGAGTATTGAGGAGCATATCTTAGATCATTTGCCTGGGATCCCCACCTTTTGACTTGATCCCCAACATAGAGGCAGGGAGTTGGCTGTTAAGATTAGATTTGGTGAGTCCAAGAATCTTTTTGGAGTATGAATTGTCAAGGGTCAAACCTCCCTTCATCAGATACAAGTTGGAATGAAGATCCCTGGATCTTTATATCCCAGTCAGAAGGTGTGTGGGGGGGTGTTCCAAGGGAAGAACTCAGAATGCTAGTGGGAAATGTTTGGGGGCAGAAAAAGTAGCATCTGCAGTGAGATAAGAATCCTGTGTCCCTTAGAAGCAGCAGATCTGGATGGAGGATTACATAATCATCTATGGATTAAGAAATCAATTTGAAAAAATACAAGGCAACATACAAGTCATATAACTAGAGACAGCTCACTCAGAATATGGGAGACAACAAGAAGAATAGTCAGTCCTTCAATACTGCTAGTAATGTCACCAATAGATGTATATTATGACAAGCAAGCTTGTGAGGGGAAACAATGATTTTATAATTTATGGAGATACGATAAATTCTCAAGGAGAAATTAAATCTTGGCAAAAAATCAAGAAAGAAGGAAAGAAAATACAATGGCTAATCTATTTTCAGCTAGCTTCCAGACTTAAGAAATACGTTTACGCAGAAAGAGGTGGAATAGACCTCACTGAATTTGAAAAGATAATTCCACAATCAAAATCCTACAATCCTACAAAGATAATCCTACAATCAAAAGGTTTGGAGGAATTTATAAACTCCTACTCCAATATGACACAGAGACAGAACAAGTTAAAACATGTACAGTCAAATGGATGCAGAACTTTGGTGAAGAAATACAGTTTCAGTGCTGGGAAGAATTATGGACAAAAAACATAAAAATTACAGCCTGTCAAAGCACTAAGAGAAAATTAGTACAAAATTAGGGTAAAATACTACTGGTATTTTACCCCAGAAAACATTGAAAAGATGGACAAAAACTATAAAGGGACTTGCTGGAAATGTAAAGAGATGGATGGAACTTTTTATCATATGTGGTGGACTTGTAAAAAGATGATGATATACTGGAAAGAAATACTTGCTGAAATTCAGAAAATCTTAAAAATTAAATTTCCAATGAAACCCAATTTTATTTTACTGGGAATCTTACCAGAAAACACTTCACAAGAAAGAACTTAACAATATTTATTTAGATATATGCTTACAGTTGCTCAAGTAATGGTGGCTAGAGTAACGCTAGCAATAAAATGGAAAACGGAAGAGAGTCCAACTATAGAGACCTGGAAAGACAAACTAGCTGTGTGCTGTAATGGCAAAATTAGCGAGTTATGTAAACAAAATACCAACCAGAGAATTCCAGGAGAAATGGAAAGCCTACGATTACGGACATAACTGAGGAATTAGACATAATTTATGAAGATGTATGCATAAATGTCTATATAAGGCCTGAACTATTTTGCGCAGTTAGACAACTGGGGAAATGTGGGAAACATGCTTATTTTTCAGTATATATTTAATATCTCTTAGCTGAAAGTTTGTTATTCTCTCAATATAGTTTGTATGAACTAGACTTAAATGCCTACGTATGATGTTATGTCAGAGCCTGCTTCGGTGGGGAGGGTGGGGTACAAATCAAATACATTTTTAAAAATTCAATGTTCGGAAATTACCGTATCTATTTTATCAGTATTGGAATTTTTATATTATTAGTTTTAACCTACAACAAGCCTTTACTTATATGGTGTATAGGTGGAATAGATTTAAAGTATTTTTATTTTTTATTTAACTGTTTTTCATACTCCCTTGTCGATTATAGAATCATAGGATCACAGAGTTGGAAGGGGCCATGTAGACCATCTAGTCCAGCCCCCTGCTCAGTGCAGGATCAGCCTTGGCCCTAGAGCATCCCTGACAAAGGTTCGTCCAGACGCTGCTTGAAGACTGCCTGTGAGGGGAAGCTCACCACCTCCCTAGGCAGCTGGTTCCACTGTTGCACAACTCTGACTGTCAAAATGTTTTTCCTAATATCCAGCTGATACCTTCCCTCCTTGAATTTAAACCCATTATTTTGAGTCCTATCCTCTGCTGCCAATAGGAACAGCTCCCTGCCCTCCTCCAAGTGACAGCCCTTCAAATACTCCGAGAGCAATCCTGTCCAGTGTCCCCTCGAAGCTGAGTTAGTGTGAGCTAGCGCAGTGTTTTAGCCTCCAGCTCACACATTTTTGTCTTAGCTCAGGAAGGAGGGCTCCAGAGCAAACTAATTTATGCAGTAGCCAAATCGCTTGCTCACAACTTTAATGCCAGTAGCTCACAAAGTAGGATTTTTGCTCACAAGACTTCACAGCTTAGAGGGAACATTGATTCCTGTCCCCCCCTCAACCTCCTCTTCTCCAGACTAAACATTCCCAAGTCCCTCAGCCTTTCCTCACAGGGCTTGATCTCGTCATTCTGTCCACATCCCTTTTGAAGTGAGGCCTCCAGAACTGCAGGCAATACTCCAGGTGTGGCCTGACCAATGCAGTGTACAGCGGGTCTATGACATCTTGAACAAGTGAATGAACTAGAGATGGTATGGCTGGTGTTGTTAGGTCTGGTGATTGTGCTGTCAGGGTGAATATGGGGACAGAGCTGGCATCTTGGTTTGTTGCAGGCCCTGGTGAACACTCTGAACTGATCGTGTGCATGCACACGCAAGCTAATACCTCGAATGAAACTGTGTTGGTCTTAAAGGTGGCACTGGACTCACACTTTGTTCTCCCTTTTTGTTTTTGCAAAAAAACTCCTGGTCTTTCACGGTCATGATGTTGAAAAAAGCACCGGTAGTGCTGCTTTGCCTTGCTCCTTGCTCCTCCTGCCTTTGCATTCTGCAGCTCAGCAATTCCCATTTGGCCGAATCATTCCTGTCTAAAACTTCATTTGGTTTCAATGAAGGAACTCTGTATAATGTTGCGCTGCCGCCGATCTGGCTTTTGTAATGCTTGTCTGCTCCAAAACACTTTTTCCTTTCGGTGCTGCAAAGTGTTTCCCCAGCCCTCACACTAGGGTTGCCATCCTCCAGGCGGGACCTGGAGTTACAACTGATCTGCAGACTACAAAGGTCAGTTCCCTGCTAAGCCCCCTCCCCAGATTCCATCCGCCCAAGACTGTGGGCCCCCCCAATTGCCAGGACTTTCTCAAATTGGAATTGGCAACCCCCACCTCTCGCACACACTGACCCTGTGCCCTTGGAGGACCTGAGGACCTTCCCCAGCAAGGAGCTTGTGAGTCCCCAGCTCAAATTACCTGGCTGGAATCTCTGCGCCCATCCTGGATCTAGAAATAACAACTTGACCTTCGGGGCCAAGAAGTAATTTGAGGTTGAGGCAGGAGTGCGGCAAAGATGGAGGAGCCAGCCATACCAGGTGCCAGTGGTCAGCACAGCACACAGGGCCAAAAAGAAGCCAAGCCGAACTCTTAAATCCAAAGAAGCCCTGCGTTCGGGTTTGCTGTGGGAGGGGAGGAAATTATTTGCAAACGGAAGGGTTGGGATGAAGAGGCCCCCTGTCTGAAAACTGGCACGAAATGAATAGCAGCCGTTGTAAGGTAAACGTAAAGGTTCCCTTGCTCGAAAGCCAGTCGAGTCCATCTCCGTTTCAAAGCCGAAGAGCCAGCGCTGTCCGAAGATGTTTCCGTGGTCATGTGGCTGGCATGACTAAACACCAAGGCGCACGGAACGCTGTTACCTTCCCACCGAAGTGGTACCTATTTATCTACTTGCAATTTCTTGCTTTCGAACTGCTAGGTTGGCAGGAGCTAGAACTAGAGACGGGAGCTCACTCTGTCATGCGGCAACCTGGGTCTCGAACTGCTGAACTATTGACCTTCCACAGCCTGCAGTTCAGCGTCTTAACCACTTGAGCCACCGCAGCTCCTAGCAGCCGTTGTAGGGGACTAGTTTTAGGGAACTTGGCTCTCCTGTGGCAGAAGTCCTTCCCAAGAACCTTTATTGTGTCACCAGCTCCTGATGCTGAAGGGTAGCCTGCTGCTGAAGATGGAGGTTCCAAAGCTACTGGGGCAGATCATAGACATGTCCACGGTCAGTTGGTCTTATTTCTTAAACAAGAAGCCCCCTTTGAGACCAATTCACCCTGGACACGTCTAAGATCTGCCCCAATAGCTTTAGAACCTCCATCTTCAGCAGCAGGCTACCCTTCAGCATCAGGAGCTGGTGACAAAGCGAGGGGTTAACGGTCATGTCCATTCCCCCCCTTCTTAAATTTTATTTTTGAAAGTCATGTATTATCCATTTTAATATCACTACTCAAATTCAAATCGCAAAACCATATTCAGTTTCAAAATCAGCTGAAACACACTGATTTCTAACTAACAAACCACACTATTGTATGCATTACTCTACCACTAAATCCAATTATCTTCCGTGTACTCTATATTCCCAAAAAGTCACAGAGTATCATAAACTTTCAATAGCCATTCTTTTTTCATTAGGAAGTATCTGGGTCTTCCAGTGTTCAGTGCACCCAGCGTTCAGTGCTAACATGCTTCATTTCCGAGTTTCCATTCACTGGAGAAGAAGGGGTGGGGGATATTAAAATATCTGTATGAAATAGGCACCTGGATCAGATTCAGGCGGGTAGCCCTGTCGGTCTGAAGCAGCAGAACAAAGTTCCTTTAAAATATGTTTGCTTTCATGCTTTCTTTTTCTGCTCCCGAAGCAACTTCTGATCAGGAGGAATGGCTTGAAAACACCCCCTAAAGATGCAATCGTCCCAGCAATTTTAGCAAGAGCCCTCATTGCAGAAGGGTGCCGGGGGGTGGTGGTCCGGTAGGGTCCCCGAGTGTGACGCAAACGCGGCTGGGGATGCTCCGGGTGGCCCCGAAAGCCCGCTCCCTCCACGTTTGGCGCGCGGCTGGCAGATGGCGCTGGGGAGGCGGACGCCAACCAGGTTCTTGCCGGCGCCTCTCCGCCCGGGGAGGGCCGCTCCCT
>NW_015161979.1:144333-155334 GCF_001447785.1 Gekko japonicus | reverse complement strand
GGGTCAGGCAGTGCTGGTGGATGTCTTGAGCCAGTTTCTCCCAGCTGGGATGCTCTGCAGAGCCGGCCTCCACCGAAAGCCAGAAAAGACATGCCCCATGTCTGCAGCAACGATGACCTTAGCTGGGCATCTCCAAGGTTAGGCATGGAGAATCCGAGGAGGAATGGGGGTAGATTTGGGCAAAACAGCAGAGAACAGGCCAGGCTTCACCAAGACACTTGGGTGCCTGAGCCTGAAAACCCTGCCCAGTTTTGTGTTTTCACATGAATGTGAATCCAGGGATGTTAACAAAAGACGTTCTCCCTAAATGAGATAGCATTGCAGTGGCCGATGTGTGCCATCTGATCCGTTTTCATGTAGGTTCTACGACTTCTGCCAGCTAAGCAATTTTGTTTGCTTGTTGGAGAAAAGTAAACTTTGCAAGAGCTCAGTTGCTGGGCCAGTCAGGTGCGCTAGAGCCAAACTGCTAGGCTGACCCTGACATCCAGCCAACAGCATATCTACGGTGCAGGCTAACAAATACTGCACGTTCTTGGGAGAACTTCCCATTGAATTCAGCAGTGCTTTCTCCTGAGTAAGCCTGCATAGAATTGAACTGTGTTGATAATTAATTTAAGCCAGTGGTTCTCAGAATTGTCTGAACGTATTATGGATTTCCAGATCAAACTGGGAAGTACCTTCAGGCCTCTTTCAACCTCTTCAACATAAAAATGCAGTTAACATTGAGCACATGTTATCGTTTGTGTTTAGTCTTTGTAAACCTGTATAGCAATGCTGAACAACAGGGTGTCTTTCATGTCTCTTTCGTGCATGATGCAGAATTCGCCCTCAGGCCCCTCCACGAGCTTTCTCTCTCAGCTCAGCCCATTCTTATCTCCTGCTCTTGCAACTTATTCTGCAAGGTGGCTGTGGCTCACTTTTGGGTCCCAGTCCATAGTTTGAGAACTGCTGCCTTAACTCACCATACACATGCTCTTCTTGGGACAGGACTGGGTATAGTCCAGGTAAGTGCCCTTCTTACACTTTGAACAACCAGACTAGCCTTGAAGACAGAAAGGTGGTGGGGCAGGGGGGGGCTCTTCAGTCCTTTGCAGGGATGGCCACTGGACAGAAGCTGCAGATGTGTGCCTGATGCATGGAGCTCTTGGCTCTTAGGGAATACGTGCATTCCCTTGAGGGTAGTGTTGCCCCCTTGGAGAACCCGAGAGAGAGAGAACTCGTGGGCACTCAATGAAATTGCTGAGCAGTCAGGTTAGAACAGTACTTCTTCACCCAAAGAGTGATTAACACATGGAATTCACTGCCACAGGAGGTGGTGGCGGCTACAAGCATGGACAGCTTCAAGAGGGAATTAGATAAGCATATGGAGCAGAAGTCCATCAGTGGCTATTAGCCACAGGGTATAGATAGGAACTCTCAGGCTGGGGCAAGTGATGCACTGTATTCTTGGTGCTTGTGGGGGGGTAACAGTGGGAGTTAGGGAGGGGGAGAGAGAGGGGTGTGTGTGCGTGTGTCCATGAGACATTCAGAGACTGGCTAGGACCATCCCCCCCTGTCCTAACTGCTGCTCTGCTTTCGTGGACATTGAAACCAGCAAAACAACTGCGTGTAAAAAAAATTTGTTTTGACCTAAACAAAGTTAATTAAACTACTCAAACTATTCTATGACAAGCAATTTTATATCATATACACAGTTCCTAAATACAAATTCCAAAGCCATTCATTTGCCAACAATATCAACATTCAAATTCTCAAATCACAGGGCAAAAAACCAAACGTTCCCACAGTCCATCAAAGGCTCCTAAGTCATGCTGTGGAAGGTGCTCGGGTGTCTTCCATTTTCAGGAACAGAAGCCACGTTCCAAGTTGTAACTAGACAAACAGAGCCACAGTACTGATATCCAAAGATGGCGGTCCCGATGAGGTCCTCCTGCAGGCACTCTAGAGATGTTGTTCCTGAAAACTGAAGACACCTGAGCACCTTCAACAGAGTGACTTAGGAGCCTTTGATGGATTGTGGGAGCGTTTGGGGTTTTGCCCTACGATTTGAGAATTTGAATGTTGATATTTAATGGCTTTGGGATTTGTATTTATGAATTGTGTATATGGTATAAAATTGCTTGTCATAGAATAGTTTGAGTAGTTTAATTATCTTTGTTTAGGTAAAAACCATTTTTCTACACGCAGTTGCTTTGCTGGTTACAATTTCACTGTGTCTCACTGTGTTTTAAGTATTGTCTGTATTCGTGGAGATTGAGGCTGGAGGGTGTCAGGCTGAGGAGGAGGAGGAGAGAGATGGTTCCTTAGAGGGCATGGGACTCCTTTGTCAGATGAGGAATTGATATCCCCTTGTACCAAGGACACCCCCCTGAGGTTGGGAAGAAGAGGTGATACAGTTATTAAGAACATAAGGGAAGCCAATGTTGGATCAGGCTAATGGCCCATCTAGTCCATACAGTAGTCAAAAATATCAGGTGCCATCAGGAGGTCCAGCAGTGGGGGAGCCATGACACTAGAAGCCCTCCCACTGTTGCTCCCCCCCAGCACCAAGAATAAAGAGCATCACTTGCCCCAGCCTGAGAATTCCTATCTATACCCTGTGGCTAATAGCCACTGATGGACTTCTGCTCCATATGCTTATCTAATTCCCTCTTGAAGCTGTCCATGCTTGTAGCTGCCACCACTTCCTGTGGCAGTGAATTCCATGTTATTAGGAATATAGAGATTAGGGTCTGTGATGGGCATTTTGACCACAGCACAGTGACTCTGCTGCTTGCCTGGTGCAAAAGTCACACACAGTCTAAATAGGTTGATAGATGGGGATCGGGAGGAAATGTCATTGGAGAAAGCAGGCAGAAGGTGAAAGGCCAGGACTTCCAAGGTAGTGCTCTTAGAGGTGCTGCCTGTTCTGTGTGCATCGCCAGCTGGACAGGCACTGATTAGGAGTACCAAAGAGTGGATGAGAAAGTGGTGCCAGGAGGAAAGGTTTAGATTTGCTAGGAACTGGTCTGCAACCAGCCAAACCTGTACAAGAGTGTCGGGTTCACTTGAACTGGAAGGGAACCAAAATGCCAGTACTGAATACCAAGAAGGTGACAGAGCAGGCTCTAAACTAACATCTGAAGGAAAGCAGGGATCTGGGAAGCCTTCGGTTCGGGACGAATCCTCTGTAATGGATGATGCAGCAAATGCTTGGGGTAATATTGAGGGGACCATGCTAGAACCTGAGAATGAGAAGGCAGGAAAGGCCAAGTGAAGAAACCTCAGGGCCCAGGAAGGCAGGGATCCTTAGGAAGGGAAATGAGATACAGGTGCCTGTTATGCCAATATCTAGAAGTCTCCAAGCCAAGATCAGGGAGTTAGAGAGCTTGGTACTATACAATGATGTAGATATAGCAGGCATTTCAGAAACCTGGTGGTATGGGGAAAAACAATGGGACATGAGGCACTGGTATCCCAGGATACAAATTCTGTAAACGGGACAGGCAGGGATGTGGCATTGGTCTGTATATGAAAAACACTGTAGAGTCTAAGAAGCTAGAAAATATATAAGGAAGAAACTCCCACACAGAATCAACATGGGTGGAGATACCAGACCTTAGTATTTACTTCAGAGTGGCAATGTACGATTGCCACATTGAAATGGAGAGGAAAATAAGGGAGGTGATTAAAGGGCAGAATGGTGTAATACTTGGTGACTTCAACTAAACTCATATTGATTGGCCAAATGTGTATTCGAGTCATGCTGTAGAAACGAGGTTCCCAGATTTCATTAATGGCTGCATGTTAGGAGAGTTGGTCAGATAGTCAACCAGAGGCATAGTGATCCAAGACTTGGTTCTGAGTGGGGCGGGGCTCAAAGTTGGGGAAAGTTGTAGATGTTGTTGCACCAGTTGGGAACAGTGATCACAATGGTATGAAGTAAGGTGAACAGAAAGGGAGTGCAAAAACTGATGATAAAATAGAATGAGAGGAGTGCCTTGTTAGAAGCATTGAGGCACTAAACATGTTTTCAAATACATTAGGAGCAGGCAGCTGGCTAGAGAGGCACATGGGCCGTTGGGCGACAAAGGGACAAAAGGATTGCTAAAGGGAGATGGGGAGACGGCGGGGGAGCTGCATGTCTGCTGTATGTCTGGTGTTACTGTAGAAAGGGTGGGGCACAAACCCTCACCAAAGCTGCTAGTTCTCTCGGTCTGGGGCAAGTGATGCTCTGTATTCTTGGGGGGGGGGGGCAAGCTGGATGGGCCATTGGCCTGATCCAGCATTGGCTTCTCTTATGTTCTTATCTTCTTAGTTTGGGTAAGGGTGTCTGAAGAACTAAGTCAAGTTGAGGTGACTACAGATGGAGTTCTGGAAGTCCTAGCTAAATGGAAAGCAGATAAGCCCCCAGGTTCAGATGGCATACACCTGAAGGTTCTTAAGGAGCTCAAGTGTGAAATTGTTGATCTGCTAACCAGTATATGTAACTAGCTGCTAAAATCAGCTCCCGTAGCAGAGGACTGGAAATGAGCAAATGTTGAACCAATTTTTAAACTGGTATCCAGGAAATTACAGGCCAGTTAACATCAGTACCTGGTAGATTTCAGTGTAAAAGGTAAAGGTAAAGGTTCCCTTGCTCGAAAGCCAGTCGAATCCGACTCTAGGGTTGCGGTGCTCATCTCCGTTTCAAAGCCGAAGAGCCAGCGCTGTCCGAAGACATTTCCGTGGTCATGTGGCCGGCATGACTAAACACCAAGGTGCACGGAACGCTGTTACCTTCCCACCGAAGTGGTACCTATTTATCTACTTGCAATTTCTTGCTTTCGAACTGCTAGGTTGGCAGGAGCTGGAACTAGAGACGGGAGCTTACTCTGTCATGCGGCACCCGGGTCTTGAACTGCTGAACTACTGACCTTCCACAGCCTGCAGTTCAGCGTCTTAACCACTTGGGCCACCGCAGCTCCAGATTTCAATATAGGCAAGTGTAAAGTGATGCACAGTGGAACAAAAATACAATTTTTAAATATATGCTGCTAGAGTCTGAATTGGTTCAGACTGAAAAGGAAAGAGATCTTGGAGTTGTAATAGAAAGTCTGATGAAAATGGTGACAGGCAGTATGTGGCAGTGTGGGGAAAAGGGCGTGGTTCATATGGGGGATTGTTAGGAAAGGGTAATTAAACGGCCACTGTTGTAATACCCCTGCATAGATCTATGGTAAGGCTTTAGTGAAAATGCAATGTACAGTTCTGGTCACCGTGTCTCAAAAAGGATATTGCAGAGCTGGAAAAAGTGGGTAACCAAGATGATTAAGGGTCTGGAGTGCCTTTCCTATGAGGAAAGGTGTAAAGTATCTTGGGCTTTTCAGTCTAGAAAAAAAGGTTAAGAGGGCCCGTGATAAAGGTATATAAAATTATGCACAGGGTAGAGAACGTGAATAGAGAGAACGTTTTCTCCCTCTCCTGTTATTTTAGAACTGAGTCACTCAATGAAGTTGATTGGTAGTAGATTCAGGAACAGACAAAAGGAAGTCCTTCACTCAACACGCAATGAAGGTGCGGAACTCGTTGACTATGGGTGTATGGGTGGTCGTGAGGACAGATGGCTTTAAAGGGGATTAGACAGGTTGATGGGGGAGAGGTCCATCAATGACCACTAGCCACGGTGGCTAAAGGAAACCTTCTTAATCAAAGACCTCTGAATCCCACTGCAAGGAGGCAATGTCAGGGGAAGGCTTTGGCCTCTGTGCCCTATCTGTTGTCTCTCCAGGGCAACTGATTGGCCACTGCATGATACAGGATGCTGGAGCTATATCTGGAAACACATTGCAGTGAGATTGGCAATTCAAATAACAAAGATAAACTTTGCAAGAGCTGTACTGCTAAACTGAAGCAGGCATCCCTGCAAGAGTTTATCTGTTAGGTTAATTTAAATATAAGTCAGCTAAGCTCGTCAATGTAGGCAAAATAACCTTTGGGGACTTAGTCGCGACACATTTTTTAAAAAACCACTTGACTATTTTAAGCCTTCAAATGGGACACAGATATCTGACAGAGATTCATTATTGGAACCACGTGACTTCAGATTGCGGGTTGGATCCGTGGCCTTGCTTGCCGTCAGAGCACATCCCATGATTGTCATGCCACCCTGTGCCCCCTCTAGCCTTGTACCAAGGAGTTCTTTGGCACCCACAATGCCCAGCCTGTTTCCTTCATGGTTGGGAGAAACGCTCTCTTTATTCTCCCTGAGCGGGGGCTGGCAACCCACCATGGGCAGAGAGAGGAGTCCTTTGTCAAGATCTCCGATGCCCAGGGAACTGGATGATTTTTTAACAGCCATAGGGAGTATCATTTTGGATTGGTCATCTGAGGGGGTTGAAGTCTTAAAAAATAGGTTTATGAATAAGCCCAATTGAAAAAGCCTATCAGAGAGTTGGGGAAAGGTGCAGGAAAGGGCAGAAAAAGAAGTCGGAGTCCCTTCACTGTCGGAGAGAGCAAAGATTTGGGGGCAAGAAGTCGGAGTCCGCTGTCGGAGAGAGCAAAGATTTGGGGGCAATTCAGGAGGGACATGGCAGACGTTTACAAAATTATGCTTGGAGCGGAAAAAGAAAACTTTTGCTCCCTCTTCCAAATAACTAGGAGGCATCCATTGATGTTGACTGTTAGTCAGTCTGGGACAGACAAAAGGAAGTGGTTCCTTCACACCTGATGCAATTACTTTGTGGGACTCACTGCCACTGGATGCTGTTATGACACCTAGCTTGCTTGGCTGAAAAGTGGATGAGACCAATGAGGATAGTCCCTTTGATGGCTGTGCTCTGGGAGCCTCCAATACACCTGGGATGGTGGTAAATACTTTCACCTGGAGACCCCGTATCTGACTGGCCACTTTTGGAAACATGATGTTGGACTAAATGGACTGAACCAGTAGAGTTCTCTTAACATTACCTCTGTCTGTGCTTCCTGCCCTAGCAGTGAAGCCTCCTTGTTCAAAGGCAGTATACCACTTATTCTGGGGCAAAGATCCGGGGAGCTTTCCAGAGGTGTGTGGCTGACTACTGGTTGCTGGACTGGATGGGCTGACCTAGCTGAGTTTCCCCTATTATGCAGAAGTCTATCAACTGCAGTAGCTTAATAGAACCTCCCAGTTCAGAGGCAGTCTACCCGTCATGCTAGTGACAAAGCTGTTGCCTCTCATGCTCAGCTCTGTAGGCTTCTGCTAAGGCTTCTGTCTGTCCACTGCTGGAAACAAGATGCTGGGCTATGTGGACCATCAGTCTAATCCGGCAGCAGTTCTCTGCCTTGGTTCTTTGAGGACAGAAATGCAGCAAAAAGACATTCACACGGGAGTCAGGTGCACTTCCTTCCTCTCAGGCAGGCTCTGCAGAGCTTGCTTCTTCCAGTAGAGCCCACTCTCCCTCTCTCTTCTAGTTGTCTTTTTTTTTGGGGGGGAGGGGTGAACCCAATTGTTCTTAGGACCAGCTGTGTGCACCATGTTGCTCTTTGATCCCTGGCCAGATCCAGCTGTTCACACCCATTTCCTGTATGACACCTATTCCAGTTGAGCCAGTTTGCTGGGCTGTCAGGGCAGGAAGGCGGAGGAACCCAATTGTTCTTAGGACCAGCTGTGTGCACCATGTTGCTCTTTGATCCCTGGCCAGATCCAGCTGTTCACACCCATTTCCTGTATGACACCTATTCCAGTTGAGCCAGTTTGCTGGGCTGTCAGGGCAGGAAGGCGGAGGCCTCTGTGCTCGGTGAGCCCCAGGGGGGTTCCTATCCTATGGGCCATTTGGAAGGGATGGCAGAGAGCCTGTTTGGCTTGCAGAAGGTGCCACGTTCAATCCCTGGCAACGTCTCCAGCGAGAGATACCTCAGATCCTAGCAGTACCCTTTCCTCCACTTGAGCCACTGGATGAGATGGGGAGGCTGTGGCTCAGTGGCAGAGCGTCTGCTTGGCATGCAGAAGGTCCCAGGTTCAGTCCCTGGCATCTCCAGTTAAAGGGGTCAGGTAGCAGGTGATGGGAAAGACCTTTTCTGCCTGAGACCCTGGAGAGCCACTGCCAGTCTTCGTAGACAATCCTGACCTTAATGGACCAAGGGGGGCCTGATTCAGCATGAGCCAGTTTCATGTGTGTTCTTCATGGGTCCATTTTTGGAGGGGGCAGCTTCATTTGTGTGCCGAATGTCCCATGTTCAGTCCTTGGCAGCTCCAGTTAAATGAATCTCAGGGGCTGGGAAAACCTCTTTCTGCCTGAGACCCTGGAGAGCTGCTGCCAGTCAGAGACACCCCCCCCCCCAAGGCTGGGCCTAAGCTCCAGACATACCCTTCTTCCCTCTCCCCTAGGACGAGCGTGGGCCAGGCCTGCCTGTACCTGGGGATTCTCTGCCCTCTTGGCAGACGAATTTCCAGGACATTTGGGGAAGATGGGGGAGGTGATGCCAGTTGTACAGGCTGGGAACCAACCTATATGTTTCTAGTGTTGAGGGGAAACCCCCCCCCCAATGCTCAGCGGTTTGCTCCCTAGGATTGTTGCCAGCTCTGACTTGGGAAATTCCTGCAGATTTTGGGGGTGGAGCCTAGGGAGGGTGGGGTTTGGGGAAGAAGAAGCAGAAGAAGAAAGAGATTGGATTATACCCCGCCCTTCACTCGGAGTGAGAGCGGCTTACAAACTCCTTTCTCTTCCCCTCCGCACAACAGACACCCTGTGAGGTAGGTGGGGCTGAGAGAGCTCTTTCCAGAACTGTCCTTGAGAGAGCAGCTCTGACAAAACTATCGTTTGCCCGAGGTCATCCAGCAGCTGCAAGTGGAGGAGTGGGGAATCAAACCCAGTTCTCCGAGATTAGAGTCCATGCACTTAACCACTACACCAACCTGGCTCAGCGGGGTATAGTGCCATAGAGTCTACTCTCTAAAGCAGTCATTTTCTCCAGGAGAATTGAGCTATGTAATCTGGAGATCAGTTGTAATTCCAGATCTCCAGGGCCCACCTGGAGGCTGGCAACCCTATGCTACCCAGTGCACGCCACCCCCCACCCCCCGTCATTAGCTTCTGGGGTTACCTGCCTCTCAACAGGAAACCGTGTTGGAATTAGCGTTCACCATCCGCATGTGTGATGTTTGCTGCTGTTTTCCCACACTTAATAACACCTGTTTACTGTTGGCTGTGGCTTTTTGGTGCGCCTAGTCCACATGAACTTGCCCCAAAACTGCCCACATGTGATGACAGCCCACTGGAGACCTTGTGGATTACTGTATAGCTGGTGGGGCACCGTAGCCCTTTCGGGAGTGGGGAGGCAGACCAAATTCTGGTGTGAACTTCAGAGCTTTGCCTTTGATTTTGTGCTAAAGAAAGGGAGGGGGGAAACATGGGCTAGACTGGCAGATCCAGAGGGAGGGCGAAACCCACAGGGAGCCGTTCATTGGGCCTTTCCTGGAGGACGTTACCATAGAGACTGCTGGCTTTTGAAAATCCCCCTCTTTCTCTGTCTTCTTGGCTGCAAGAGGAGCGGTAGGTGATGGTAGGTGATGCTGCAGGTCGGGGGAGGGGGTAACCCGGTACGGACTGGATTGAGGTTGGAGACGGGAGAACAGGGGCAGGGGGGTCCTGTGGTTTTCTCCAAACTTGGGGCCGGGGTCTGGCCGGTATGCAGCAGGCTGCCACTTGGTGGGGAGGTGCAGTGCTGGGAACCGCATGCAAGTGGGGCTGGCGTGGGGGGAGGGTAGTAGGCAGGCATTTTGGGGCTGTTGCCAAGGGCCCATGGCCTTGGGCGGGCCTGCCACTGTGCTGCAGCAGCGACTGCACCCAGTAGCCTCCTGGCGTGGGTGGTGTCAGCAGTGGGCCTGGGCCTGCCCGTTCCCCCCCCTCCTCAGCATACATGGCCGCTTCCCCTCTTCCTCCTCTGCTTGGTGGGCAAGGAATGCCACTGGGGGGGAACCTCATCTGCTTGCCTGCTCGCCCCCCCCCCCATCTTTGTCATGGCTGTGCCTGGGAACAAGGCCTTCCAAGGGCCCCAAATACTGAATGTGACCCCAACGGTTGCAGATGCTCTGGGGTCCAGTCCAGGGGCAGAAATAACCACGGAATGAGGGTGCAAAAGTCGGTGGTCTCACACCATGCCCTGGTGTACATTCTTGCCCCTTTACAGGGAGGTAGGAAAGAGAGCTCTCCCAGTGGACATTGGAAGGCATGTCCTGCTTCTTGGAATGACCTCTCAAGCACCGATCGGTTTCACCCCGTCAAAACGTGGGCTGGTGGATATCAGCAGAGGACCACAGAGGGTTGCCCAGTCATAACTGGCAACTGCAGGAGACCCGGGGGCGGGGGGGAGTAGGGAGAGACCTGGTGAAATGGCATCATGCAGTGCCGTGACATCACTTGGCAGCTGCGTAACTGGAAGGGACATTGTTGCATCACTCCGCATTTTAGAATTTCCCCGAAACTCTATGATAAGAAACCATAGAGATCAGGGAATTCCTTGAATGTCACATGACGCAGCAACACCATCCTCCTCCATTTCCCCCCTGCCATACTATTGAGCACTGGCAGGAGACAGGAAGTGCTGGTGGGGGAATCCCTTGCTCCGATCGAGCGTCTGGCAACCCTGGCGGTACAGCTCTTCTCTATACACAAAGATCCTTGTGTGTGTATTCAAGCAAAGAAATGTATTTCCTGCCGGTTCACTGCTTTCCTGTTATGCCCACATGCTGGGGGAGCGTATGGGCAAGGGTGTCAGGCCCTCAGCAGAGTTTATCATTCCTCCAGGACCTGATATCAACACACGAGGCAATAGCTCTAACCCATTCCAGAACTACAGAAGGCAGGCCCAGTCAGTCAGACATGTTCCGGAAGGAGTTTAAGTGGAACTCACTGCGGGAAGGAGCTGCGGTGGCTCAAGTGGTTAAGACGCTGAACTGCAGGCTGTGGAAGGTCGGTAGTTCAGCAGTTCGAGACCCGAGTGTGCCGCGTGACGGAGTGAGCTCCCGTCTCTAGTTCCAGCTCCTGCCAACCTAGCAGTTCG
>NW_015161979.1:139071-142936 GCF_001447785.1 Gekko japonicus | reverse complement strand
TCTTTTGTGCAGAACATGTTCTCCGATGAAGCACCTCCCCAGCTTTACCCAGTGGAAAGTCACCAGTTTAAAACAACAACAACAAAACTCTAGAAGGTTCTTGCTGTTCTCCCCCAGGCTCCTGGGGCAGGTCTGTTGTTTTCCTGGCAACTTCCTGGCAACTTCCTTTTCCCTTGTTCTACAACCTTCAGGCTACCCGTCAGAGGCAGTTTAGCCTCTGAACGTTCCCAGAGTGTGCCGTCGAAGTGAGACTCACTTTTTCCCCAAAGCTACCTGGGGCGAAGTATCATTTCACCCCTGGCTGAATGGAAACTCCATGTTCCGAAGCAGCCTTCCTCTGAATACGATGTACTGCTGAAAAGCAACAGAGAAGAATGCACTTGCTTGCGTTTAAGTGAGACTCACTTTTTCCCCAAAGCTACCTGGGGCGAAGTATCATTTCACCCCTGGCTGAATGGAAACTCCATGTTCCGAAGCAGCCTTCCTCTGAATACGATGTACTGCTGAAAAGCAACAGAGAAGAATGCACTTGCTTGCGTTCTTAGGTGGGTCCTGTCAGTGACTGTTAACCGTGGGAGCTTATTGGAACCTCCAGATACAGGGGAAGTCTATCTCGGTCTGCCAGTTTCTGGCTTGTCACTGATAGGAACAATATGCTGGTCTGATCCAGCACAGCAAATGGTTCCTAAGTGAGACCTCAAGGTTTGTAACCCAGGCAAATTAGCCTCACTTGGTGTGTGTGTGAGAGAGAGAGAGAGAGAGAGACAGAGTGAGTATGGGACAGTGTCTGCATTTGTGTAGCTCTCCTTCATAAGAAAACCACCCCATGAGTGCATCTCAGGATGTCCTTCTGACATAAGATTGCCCGTAGTGCCCGTTTGTTTTTTTTGTTTTTTTGCGGGCTGGCCCTGATCCGGCCTACTCCCAGCAACGACCTGAGGCTGGAAAAGGAAACGGGGCCAGTGGTTCTTCCGCAAGTGGCGAAGATGCTGCAGCTTGTAGGTTCCTGAGGAGCAGGATCCGCGTGGGGAGTGGGCCGCCCCCTCGCCTCTTCTCACCCTCCGTGCTTTCAGCCGTGCTCCTTGCTTTCCCCACAGACAAGCTGTTTGGCAGGCGGCTGCTGCAGGCCGGGCGCTACGTCATGTCGCACAAGTCCTGGATGAAGACGGTGCCCACAGAGAACTGCGACGTGCTCATGACTCTGCCGGGTACGTGTGGTCGGAGAATTCCTGGGGATTTGGGGGAGGAGAGGGAGCTCAGCCAGGGGTGTGGTGGACTGCACCCTCCAAACCTGCCATTTCCTCCAGGGGAACTGATCTCCATAGCCTGGCGATCACTTGTAATGCCAGAACATCTCCAGGCCTCACCTGGAGGTTGGCAAACAGACTGGAGAGGTGTCTGTCCCTCTCATGGGTTGGGATTTGCCAAATTAACTGTGCCTTTAAAAGGCGGCCTGCAAGGCAGAAATTCAATTGGTGCAGCCTGCCTCCCATCAGGCCTTCTTCAGGTTGAATGCTTTAAAGCAGCTTGAGCAGGAAGAATGTGGTGGGATTCCTGTTGGTGAAAGTTGCCTTTGTTAATCGATTGCATTAGCACCGATCAATTTCAGTTAAATTCTTTGGAGGAATTGGCATACATTTGCACATAGACAACAATAAGAGTTCTGAAACGTCTGTTTTTGAAAGAATGCAGCGCGGCAGGAGTCATCTTAGGGGAGCCACTCCTTTCTGGCTGAGAGGCGTGTGTGTGGGGGGGGATGTCTCTTCTAAGATGGGCCCTGCCATGCACAGTTTTTTGTTGTTGTTGTTGTTTTAATAAAAATTTTATTTCAATTTTTCAATTTACATCAACAGAACAACAAAAACCTTAGTGGAACACAATTAAAACCATAACACTAATGGAAAAGTATTAGTATATATTATACTTGCAGTTCTAGATGAAGCTGTTAATATTACATCATATGAACAATATCATAATATTTCTTTGGGACCTGAACAGTTTTAGATGAATCGTTGTTGAAAAAGTGTTCAAGGAATGGAAACCATTTAAGCTGGAAATCACTATGTCCGGATGCATTAGAAAATGAAGACACCTTATCTGAAAGCTTATCCATTGAGTATAACTCCCAGAGTTTGTTGTACCAAAGTGAAAGAGTTATATTGCCATGCACAGTTTGTAAGCACATTTGTACTGAAAATAGTTAACCAGAGGTTTGTTGTGTGTGGGTTTTTTTAATGTCTTTCTGATTACCTTTTTAAGGAGTCAGAATGGTTTTTGAAAAATCGATTAATCCAACGAATTAATTGATTAAGGTTGCAACCCCAAGAGCACCTTTCTGGGAATAAGCCCCATTCATGAAAATGAGACTTACTCCTGAGCAGTGTTCCCTCTAAGCTGAGTTAGTGTGAGCTAGCTCACAGTTTTTTAGCCTCCGGCTCACACATTTTTGCCTTGGCTCAGGAAGGATGGCTCCAGAGCAAACTCATTTATGCAGTAGCCAAACTGCTTGCTCACAACTTTAATGCCAGTTGCTCACAAAGTAGAGTTTTTGCTCACAAGACTCCACAGCTTAGAGGGATGAGAGAGCAAACCAGAGTCCGGTGTGTCTCTTGGGAGAATCAAGGGAGGCTGTTGAGACAGCGGATGTGAATGTGGCTTGAAATACTCAAGAAAATATTGGTACTAATAGTGTTACTAATTTGGAAGAACAGAATTAATGATTCCAAAACATGATTCAGGATATTTAGTCAAGATAAGCTCATGTTTTGAACAAAAGGATTTTAGGTAGAGGTTGGGGGTGGATATTGTGTTAATATTGACATTAAAGGTTTATACCATCTTGGGACATCAAGGCTTCTACTTCCTCACCCTCAAAGAATCCTGGGAACTGTGGTTTAGGGAGCAAGGTCTTCTTTAGAACTCCTTGTGCAGAACTGCAGTTCCTAAGGCTAACTCGCGAGGACAGTGAGACTGAATCCCATCTGAAACGTGGGTTCCTCTGTGGCAGAGTTGGGGGATCTGGATAATACCGAAACAAATATCTGAAAAATGTGTGTCTTCCATGCCGACCTAGAAATTGCATTGGGAAGTTGAAGGTTCACTGGCCTGCATCAGCTCCTTCGCCTCACAACATTTAGGCTTTGTCATTAATCAGGGCTCTTTTTGTAGAAAAAGCCCAGCAGGAACTCATTAGCATAATAGGCCACACCCAACAGCAGAAACTCATTCGCATATTAGGCCACACCCCTGACAGCACAGCTCATTAGCACATTAGGCCGCACCCCCATGTTACCAGAAGTGTGGTCATCCAGCCACACCCACCTTTTGCTTGTTATTCTGTTTACCTTGTTTGTTGTCAAAACCCAGGGCCTTTTTTTGGAGCAGGAACTGCATGTTAGGCCACACACCCCTAATGTAGCCAATCCTAATGAGTTTCTGCTGTTGGGTGTGGCCTATTATGCTAATGAGTTCCTGCTGGGCGTGGCCAACTCAGGAGCCAGCCGGAACTCCGTTCCTGTGCGTTCCTGCCCAAAAATAGCCCTGGATTATTGATAATTATAGCAATCTGCCTGTTGATGGAGCACTACCTGCTTTGCTCAGAATGGAGTTTCCATGTTCAGAGGTGTCAGCCTGTGGAGAGAGCCCAGGAGTCCGGCACCCCTGAACCACAGTAGGGGCCCCAGCCCCTCCCCAGTCCACCAGATGAACTCCCTGTCTCTACGTTAGCCTTGTTGTGCAGGGGACCAGGGTATTTTTCCTCTCTGGCAGCGTCACAGGGTTGCAGGTTGGTTGCTTGTAAGGGGATACCAGCCTGGGCATGGTGCCCGGCTGTAATGGTGTACCAAGGAGGAAAAACTTCAGATAC
>NW_015161979.1:132716-139010 GCF_001447785.1 Gekko japonicus | reverse complement strand
GATTGTTGCATGCAGCTGCAGGGAGCCAGTCCGCATGGCCGCATTGGCTGGGAACATGCCCTCTGGTCCTGCCTGCCTGCCTCCCTGCCTCCCTCCTATCCTGCAGAGTAGACTTTGGGAAGATCCTGAGACATGTCTGTGTTGTGTGCATGTGTGTTAATAGTGGATTTGCCAGATGAGCAGCTGAAGTTGCCTTCTGCTGAATCAGCTCCTCCATCCGCCCTCGGCCTCGACTGGCAGCCGCCCCGTGGAGCTGTGACCCTTCGACTCACCTTAGAAGAGGCATTCCCTCTCGCAAGGGAGGAGAGCGGGCATTCTAATCTCATCATTTTAGGGGATGAGAGTCTTTCCTGTGGGACAGGGAAAAGAGGAATGCCTTGTCTTAAATGAGGGATTCCTTCCTACTGAAAAAGATTTCAGTGGTTTCGTCCTAGAGAGGGATTTCCCCTTGTGGCTGAGGGAACCGGTATATGCCTCGCGTCTCAGAGAAGGAGTCCCTCCTGTGGGTGAGGAGGCATTCCCTCTCGCAAGGGAGGAGAGCGGGCATTCTAATCTCATCATTTTAGGGGATGAGAGTCTTTCCTGTGGGACAGGGAAAAGAGGAATGCCTTGTCTTAAAAGAGGGATTCCTTCCTACTGGAAAGGATTTCAGTGGTTTCGTCTTAGGGAGGGATTTCCCCTTGTGGCTTATGCCCCCCGTCGTCAGAGAAGGAGTCCCTCCTGTGGGTGAGGAAAAGGAGGAATGTGCCTTTTTAAAAAAGGGGGATGTCACCCATTTTCTGTTTTTAAAGCACTTGCATTAAAAAGAGAAAAGAGCAAGAGTCCAGTAGCACCTTAAAGGTAAAGGTAAAGGTTCCCTTGCTCGAAAGCCAGTCGAATCCGACTCTAGGGTTGCGGTGCTCATCTCCATTTCAAAGCCGAAGAGCCAGCGCTGTCCGAAGACGTTTCCGTGGTCATGTGGCCGGCATGACTAAACACCAAGGTGCACGGAACGCTGTTACCTTCCCACCGAAGTGGTACCTATTTATCTACTTGCAATTTCTTGCTTTTGAACTGCTAGGTTGGCAGGAGCTGGAACTAGAGATGGGAGCTCACTCCATCATGCGGCACCCGGGTCTCGAACTGCTGAACTACTGATCTTCCACAGCCTGCAGTTCAGCGTCTTAACCACTTGAGCCACCGCAGCTTGAGTAGCACCTTAGAGACTAACAAAATTTATGGCAGGATAGGAGCTTTCATGAGTCACTGCTCACTTCTTCAGAGTATCTGAAGATACCTGAAGAGCAGATACCTGAAGAAGTGAGCAGTGGCTCATGAGAGCTCATCCCCTGCCACAAACTGTGTTAGTATTGAAGGCAGCAGTGGACTCTTGCTCTTTTCTCCTGCCGCAGACAGACTAATACTGCTACCCGTCTTGATCTATCTGCAGTAAAAATGACTCACAAGTCTTTTTAAAAAACTGATTGTTTGGACACACCTTTCCATCCAAAGTATTCCTAATCGCTTGACCTACCACATTAATTAACCGGCTTGTACCCCTGCGGTGTTTTCTCTCCGCCCCTCCCCAAACGGCCTCCCCTCCAGACACGACGGATGACCACACGCTCCTGTGGTTGCTGAACCACATTCGGCTTGGAATCCCGGAGCTCATTATCCAGATCCGACACCACAAGCACACGCGCGTCTACGCCCTCTTCGTCACAGCTACCTATGAGAGGCAGGTCCCGTGTGGGAGGGGGTGGTGGCTGGGGTCAGGAGGGAGGTGTCCATATGCAGAAAGAGGGGATGAGTTTCAGGGATTGAGGGAGAGAAGGTTGGGCGGGCAGCCGTCTGTGTGCCACTGCTGCTCTGACAGGGGAGTAAGCTCTTCCTGAGGGTCTGGGGAGCTCTTGGTGAAAGGCCTCTGAGAAGCCTCCCACTTGAGGGCAGGCGTGGGTTCCTGAGACCCGAGAAACCTGGCTCAGTGCCTCAGCAGTGGTGCCCAATAGAAGACGAATGGTTGAGCCCCTGGCGTGGGGGACACCAGTGTCTCACTAGTCCCCCGGGGTACCTTCTTTCGCCAGGGAGGGGAAACATGTTTGGGAAGCCCCAAAGCCCCAAGAGGACAGTGCAACTTGACCTCTGCGCCAGTCACTTCTCAGGAAGTGGTCAGCAAGCAGAAGCCTTTGGCAAGTTGCCGTTACAGACACAAAAAGTAAAATTTCTACTCTTTGATCGTCCCTGAAACAGTAGACGTTCAGTCAGCGGTCTCCAGCACAGAGAGCGAGGGTGTCATGCTGCTGTGGTTGGACTAGGGCCAGGGAGACATGCACTGAAATCCCTCCTTTGTCCACCAAGCTAGTTGCCCTTTCTCAGCATCGCCTACCTCACAGGGACCTTGGAGGGTGGGAGAAATATGTCTACCACCGCCCTGAAGAAAGCAGCGAGTGGGAGGGGGAAGCTGTAGTTTTGTGTCTAAGTGTTTTTGTCCTCTCGGTCTCCTGCGCCTTTCCTTGGCAGTTTGTTACGAGGCGCAGATGAGATCGGCCTGCGGAAGCCAGTGAAGGCTGAATTTGGGGGAGGCACGCGCAGCTTCTCTTGCGAGGAGGATTACATCTATGAGAACATAGAGAATGAGCTGCATTTTTTCACTTCTCAGGTGAGTGCCCTTCCGCCGCCGCCGCCAGGCTGCTGGGTCAAGAAGCGCCGCTTTGTGGAGGGCCAGCTGTTCCCTATCCCCCCCCTCCACCAGGCTGCTGGGTCAAGAAGCACCGCTTTGTGGAGGGCCAGCTGTTCCCTATGGGTGGGGCTTGTCACAGAAGAATGAATTTGTCAATACGTTCTTCTGAAGAAGGCTATCAGACTATCAGAGCAGGACCTTTCTGGGCTGATCTTGCACCGTAGCTCCCAACAGCAGATTTTAGGCATCTCTCCCACCACAATTCTGTCTATACCTTTTTTAAAAAGCCTAAGCTATGTGGTTATCACCATATTTTGTAGCGGTGAGCTCCACCTGCCAATTTTCAGTACATGGACTTTCTCCCGCCGCAATTCTGTCTACACCTTCTTTGGAAAGTCTAAGCTACGGGGTTATCACCACATCTTGTGGCAGCGTGTTCCACCTGCCAATTTTGCACTGCATGGATGAGGAGTAATTCCTGAACTTGCCACTGCTGGGGCAGCTGGGTTTGCTTCCTCCTTTCGCGGACAATCCATGCCGCCTTCATCTGGCCATAAGGGTTGCGTGCTTTCCCTGCTTCTTGGCCAGCTGGTATGCCGTTGTCTGGATATCAGCAGTCTCCAGGTGCAGAGTCTGGTCTGGGGATGCAGCTCTGTAGCATGGCAGAGGGGGAAGGGGAGGGTGGCGATCCCAGCCAGCTCACTGTTGGTCCTGCCCTGTCCCGTTTGCAGGAACGGCAGAACGTCATCAGGTATTGGCTGGAGAACCTGCGAGCCAAACAAGGCGAGATGCTGCATAACGTCCACTTCCTGGAGGGGCAGCCAATCAGTGAGTGAGAACTGGGACCCTAAAGGTCAGGGTTGCGGTTGCCTGGAGATTTTCTGGGATTACAGATGATTTCCAGACAACATGGATCTGTTCCCCTGGAGAAAATGGCTGCCTTGAAGGGTGGACTCTGTGGCATCATACCATGCTGAAGTCCCTCCCCAGGCTCCACCCCCAAATCTCCAGGAATATTCCGACCTGGAGTTGGCAACCCTATGGGGAAATGCACACAGGTGAAGAGAGTGGGACCCAGACTTTGGGTACTGCCCCCCCCCCCCGGACAAGGCACAATCTGCCTTTGACTCTCTGACTTTCGCCCATTTTCGCATTGTATTCTGGAAGTTGAATGTTTCGAGGGGACAGAGGTGCTCTGTGTTTCTGAAAGTAAACAACAACAAAAATGTTACATCTCGGTTGAGGAGCTTCAAGGCATGGACCCTGGTGGTGGCAGGATGCCCTTGTTATGTCGGCACGGAGGTGTGTGTCCTTTCTGGCATGACTAGCCGTTGAAATCCAGCAGGTGTTCACAAAGGAGGGCGTCCCCCCGCCCCGCGTCCCCCTGCCCTTCTCAAAGCCTCTTATGGATTTAGTTCCTGAGAATTGACAAATGAGATATTTTCTTAGCTCCCCCACCCACCCACACACACTCATGCAAGGGCAGCTGTAAACTGGAACGTGAGAAAGAACTCCTCTGAAGCAGATGAGAACAGGAAGGCCCGCCAGCAGAGTCTGCGCTCAGGAGATTTCCTTGAGGATCTTCCTCCCCACTCTCATTTATAACTGCCAGTGGAAGAGAGCAGGTTGGTAGAGCCTCTCTTCTCCTTCAGGCTGGAAGGAGGGTGCATGTCTGAATTTTCCACCCACCCAAAAAACATAATGCTCTCTTTTCATAGGACAGGGAGCCTGTCAAGGAAAAGGCTTAGCTGTTTTCCTGTACACAAGAGTAGCATTCAGACATGGACCCCGACACTGAAATGGCTTGGTCCAGCAGGAGCCCTGCCCCTTGCTTGGATGTCTAACCTGGCCCTGCATCTCTGTGTGCCTGAATGGCCTTTGAGGGGGTTGTTGGCCGTGAGCCACTGTGGTCCTCCGGGGAGCTGAGCACCTGCCCCACTTTGCTTTTCGTCCTTCCCCTTATTCTTTTGCAGTCCCGGAGCTAGCCGCCCGCGGCATCCTGCAGCAGGTCTTCCCCATCCATGAGCAACGGATTCTCCACCGACTGATGAAATCCTGGGTAGAAGCCACCGGCGAGCCACAGCCTCTGGGTACGTTACCAGTCGAGGAGAACCGGGGCCAGGTATTCGCTCACGGGCCTCTCCGCACGTGCAAGTCCCAGAGGTCATGTTGTTCCTCTGCACAGCAGCACAGCTCAGGTCTCCATATCCTTCCCAACAGAGAGAGAGAGAGAGAGAAACAAACGCTTAACCCGTTTTTATCTGTATCAACTGGATGAAGCGTGTAAAGCATGAATGGAGAGAAAAATGGATCAGCTTGAATCAGCAAGGCTGCGTTTAGGGCAGTTCTAACCAGAGACTGTTTGAAAAGGCAATTAGAAGCCATTCCAACAGCAGTAGACCCAAGGTGGTTCCAAAATGGGGTGACAGTATTCAGATGCAAACCCTTAGTGCCTAATTTAATTTAGAATTTAACCCCAAAATGTGTTCCACATGCAGCTAATACGGGGCGGGGGGGGAGCTGCCAGGGGAAGGCGGGTGGAGTGTGTATGTCCTAAGCGAGATTAGAAAGACGGGGGGGGAGAGGAAGGGAAGGTGAAGAGTGAGGCCAGGATGGGAGAGGGGTTTGGGGAGTGAAAGAAGGTGCGGGATGCCTGCCACACGAGGGACTTAGGGACTTGTGGTCAATGCTCCCTCTAAGCTGTGGAGTCTTGTGAGCAAATATTCTACTCCGTGAGCTACTGGCATTAAAGGGGTGAGCGAGCGATTTGGCCGCTGCATCAGTTAGTCTGCTCTGGAGCCCTCCTTCCTGAGCGAAGACAAAAATGTGTGAGCCAGAGGCTAAAAAACTGTGAGCTAGCTCACACTAACTCAGCTTGGAGGGAACACTGCTTGTGGTCCCAAGGAAAAGGCCCAGTTGAGTGTGAGGGAGAGAAAAAGATGTGAGGGTAAAGCGTGTGAAAGGAATGGAACGGTAGAAGCTAAGCAGTACTCGGCCTGCCTGGAAGGGTCAGTGTTGTCTCATGATCAATGTTCCCTCTAAGCTGTGGAGTCTTGTAAGCAAAAATTCTGCTATGTGAGTTACTGACTTTAAAGTTGTGAGCCAGCGATTTGGCTACTGCATAAATCAGTTTGCTCTGGAGCCATCCTTCCTGAGCTAAGACAAAAGTCTGTGAGCTGGAGGCTACAAGATTGTGAGCTAGCTCACACTAACTCAGCTTAGAGGGAACACTGCTCATGATGGTGGTGGATAAAAGTCTTCAGGAAACACCTAGTCAAGATTTTGGGGCCAAGGGAGTCTCTTTTATTCCCTAAATTTGCACTTTTCCTGACAGCAGCGAGGAAACCAAACTCGGGGGATGGGAGTATGTGTGAGGGAGATGTTAATGGGACCGGAGATGAAGTGATTTGCATGTCGTCTTGATCATAGTCCTCTGGGTTGATATCAGAGGGAGTCTTCCTGCCCCTCTGGGATCTAGGGGAGCTGGGGAGGTCATGGCCCTCGGCCGTGAGGGATCTGTGGGTGACAGTCATACTCTGCCCTCCTGCTGGGAAGTGAAGCACCTCCAGTTTTAAACGTTCATTTCTAAATGAATACAAAAGCAAACTAAAAAAGACCTTTGTGGGAGTAACTGA